>NC_071279.1:140000-327500 GCF_023375685.1 Ictalurus furcatus
AGACCGGTGTGTGAAGGCTGCCACCGGCTCATTGCAGAACGTTACCTGCTGCGTGTGCATGACTCTCTGTGGCACGAGCGCTGTGTGAAGTGCGCCGCTTGTGCCGAGCCGCTGAAGAGCACCTGCTTCCTGCGAGACTCCAAAATCTACTGCAGACGGGATTACCAACAGTAAGATTCCCTAACCTTCTACTCAACCATATAATAGACCTACAGTATGTATCAGCTCTGAATTTGGTTCTCCTTCTTCCCGAAGGTTACCATGCATACAAAACCCAGGTGAAGCTAGAAATAGGGCAGATCACTTATTGCTGAAAATTACTGGTTTTATCGGACAGTATTGGACAGCTATTTCAGTACTAATATAATATAGTGACTGGGTGCTAAGATTCTTCATTCATTTAGTAATCACATTATCCTGGTCAAGGAACAGTTGGGTGTGAGTCAGGGAACACACCCTGCCAGTTCCATCACAGAGCACACACACACACACACACAATCACACACTCATTGACACCTAGCGGCAATTTAGTGTAGCCAATCCACTTACCTGAGGAAACCAGAGATGGCGATTCGAGCTCAAGACCGTGGAGCTGTGAGGCAAGTCCAGTGTCTATACACTACCTCGTAGTGACGGGACGTTCGATTCAGTGTAGAGTCGTTTGACCGCACCACGTCATATGTTTAAACTCGTACAGTACGCACGGTTTGCTTGTACACGTCATTTCCCCACGGTATCTGTCGACAATTCTAAAACAAAATTAATTAAAAACAGGTATTTTTTGAATCCAATACTGAAACATTAGCATTTTTTTCGGTATGTGCAGTCAGCTTTTCCACCGTGATCCGTATTCGTGAATTTAATACTGCCATCTCTCATCATAAACAACAACAAAAAAAATAAGTTTGTGAAATGGGACATGAGTTTTACGTTGTACAAGAGAAACAAGCAAAACCAGCATCTGAACATAAAATTGGCCAATAGGGCAATAAAAAAACAAACAAACACACAAACACAGCATTTTATGAATCAGTTAGATGGTTAATCATATTTACTTACTGCGTTAGTACTGCATTAGTACGGGATTAGTACTGGGTTAGTACTGCATTAGAACTGTCACCACCACACACCTACCAAGAGCAACTAATGGCCTTCATATATTACAAATATTCTAATGAACATTACCTGGAAAACATTTATGGCTAAAGTCAACTGGGCAGGAACAAGGTTCTCTCTTGTGTCTTTATTTAGTTCCACTTCTTAATGTCCGCTACAGATGTGCACAATGCGATGAAAGACATTTACCTGTACTGAGGAAGAACAGTGAGACTAGTGGGTTTTAGTTTAAAAAATGATAAAAATACCAGAATGTTTTCTTTTGGCTACTGAGGTTAAGGGTTGGGGTTCGATTTGAGTTGGGCATAGCGTTAATTAGCTAATGTCAGTTCAGTGAAGGTCCTTACAAGGATTGTAATACAAACATGTGTGTGTATGCATGTGTGTGTGTGTGTGTGTGTGTGTGTGTGTGTGTGTGTGTGTGTGTGTGTACGGAGGTTGAGGCACTTGGCACTGAGTTCCTTCAAGACAAGGTGACTAAGAGGGAAGGGTTGTGATAGGCCAAGGAATGTGTACACACACACACACACACACACACACACACACACACACACACACAAAGAGTGGTACAGACCAGGACGGCAGTACTGACACATTGTCAAAATGTGTTAAATTAGCGAGACTCATCAACGTGGCACCTGCAAGCTGGGGACAACATATGGCCACGCCGCCGCCGCCGCCGCACGCCACCCCCCTATTGACCCCTCAAAAACACATCCACGCGTTTTTCTCCCTCACACATTCGTCCTCACCTCCAAACATGAGAACACACGACAGGCTAGAAGACAAGACGACCCAGACAGAGTCGACTGACAGCAGGCCCGAATAATAAAGTTCTGAGTGTTTCAAACTCTGTCCGATGTGAGAGGAAGTCTTAAATATTCATTCCAGCTATTCATGCTTTCCCTGATGCGTTTGTGCATCCATGCTGGATCGGATGCGCAGGACAGCAAGGGTTATTTCTTCTGCATGAGTTGCCCCAACCCCGGAAAAGGCCAAGCAACACAGATGTAGAGGTTAACTTACACAGAAGTATTCCTGAACATACACAATGTGTTTCAATAAACATTTAATGACTGAATTAAACAGATTTTGTTTCTGTACGTTTCTCAGTACAGTGAATATTTGACCTTTTACGTTAAGGTAAAGGTAAAATATAAACCTGTCTAGTCTGGGCTTTTCCACACACACACACACACACACACACACACACACACACACACCATGAGCTAAAGTGACAATAATAGAAGAATGACCACTGTGCTCTTAATAAGTGGACTTGCAGTAAGCTGTGAAGTTAATGGAGGTTGTTAGGAGAAGTGAGGAGTGGACCATATGTTCACTGAGAGCTTTGAGGAGGGGGTTCTATGTGCATGTGTGTGTGTGTGTGTGTGTGTGTGTGTGTGTGTGTGATGGGTTGGCTCCCAGACTGTACCTTGCACTGAGCCATCTGGGTTGCTGCCTGGTGTCGCCGCTGTTCCTCTCAGGGGCGCTGCTCGTCCGAGCATGAGCTTATATGACCTGACCAATTAGCCACATACCCAGTGCCTGGCATTGCCCACTAGCATGCCACTTAAGTGCAGGCGTCCACGTGGTTTCCTGTCCACCAGGGCTCTAGCTGGCACATTTTGTATTCTGTCGAGGAGCAGAATTACTGTAAGTGGGTCAGCACACTGGACGAGCTGGTACGAGGTCCTACTGTACATATGCAACATGCACCGCCTTTCAACTGCGAAAGCACAATAAATAGAGTGAAAAATCACTTGCAAAGAAGAAGAAACAAATACGGATAACAAATCTGTCTGATGATATTGTTCTACGCGGTGCGGTGGTGCACTGGATTGTTGCACGGTTGTCTCAAAGCCCCGCGGTTCGATCCTGAGCCCAGGTTTCTGTCTGTGTAGAGTTGTGCAGGCTCCCTCCTGTGTCCTCATGGGATTCCTCCCACCAGAACACGCTAATAAGTGGATGGTCTACTCTAAATTGCCCCTAAGTATGAATGTGTGTGAGAATGTGTGCGCATGGTGCGCTAAAACGGACTGGAATCTCATTCAGCGGGTGTTCTCCTTCCTTTTTCACAGTATTCCCAGGAAAGGCTCGGGATCCACTGCCATGCTGGCCAGGATAAAGCACTTACTGAAGAGAAATGAATGAAGGAATGAATATAGATACTGATATCGGTGTGATATAAGGCATCGCAACATAAAATGAAGTATTTCAGTGTAATATAAGGTATTTTGTTTAATCGTAAGAGTAACTATATATTACGTGCATGTATATTAGATTGAAACATCTCTGTTGATTGCTAAACCGCTCTATTACAGGTTACAGTAGACGTGTATAATATCAGTTAGTGGTCAAGTTGACTAAAGTCATAAAGATTTTGATCTTAATTGATCCCGAGAGCCTGTGCGATGAAATGTTTGTGGTGTTTCAGACTACTGAGCGTGAAACAGGGCCTGGGGCAGTGTTCACGGGCTTTCTCCGTGCATTACAGCGTCCACGACCAGACTTCTAGACTAACGGCTCTAAACCACTCCTGTATGTTTAGCACTGAAAATAACCTGAAGATGGTGTTTATTAAAGTTTACATGCAGATCTCTCATGTACATTATCTCATTCATTTATTTAATATATTTCATTTAAATCAATGTTATTTAGGCTGTGTTTTAAATGTTTGTGCCCCCCCCCCCCCCCACACACACACACTGATTAGCATCAATAACATATGACTAAAATAAAGTACTCCCGATTAACCGATGAAGTACTGTATTAATGCAAGTATTTTCGGTCAGCAGAAATAACCTGGGCTTCATAGACTCACGGTGAAATCATTTAACTGTATGAGCAGTAAGTCCTGCTTCTCCACTGTGAGCTGTAGAAAAAACCTTACTTGGTTTCCCACAGCAACACTAATAACCCACAACAATGCCAGGCTTCGGGATGTTTCAGTTCACGCTCATCACAGGAGGATTTTCACTCTGTGTGTGTGTGTGTGTGTGTCTGTGTGCAGGATGCATACCAGGAGTAAATTCCTTTAGATTCTTAGATAGCATAATTAAGGCTGGAGCAGTGTCGGGAAATGAAAAGGCAAAAGAAAGAAAAGTGTTCGACGTTTATTTTGATGCATGTAGACCTTTAACTCATATTGAAACATCACGGATTCCTCACTCCTAAAAGTCCTCAAGAGCTGTCACGCTTCCCCTGTCACCTGCATCCAAACCTCGGAGCCGGCTCGCCCTTCCGGCCGTGGAAATCTCTGCCCGCGGTTCGACAAACAGAAAATGCGACGGCTGCCAGGACGCAACAATGCAAGCGCAGCTCGGGGCCAAGTTCTGCAGTTGTCTGCGATGGGTTAAGTCGAGTTAAGACGGTTCCCTGGCTCAGCCTCTCTCGCCAGGAGGCCCTGTCGTGACTGCTCAGGCTGGAGCCATGGCCTGCCGAGCTGCTTTTTTGTCTCCGCTCCCTGGGAGTCCTGTCCCCGGACGCTGCAGCGGAGCCGACGGCCCACGTCTCAGTTCCTTCTGACCCACAGCTCCAGTTGCTAGGCGCTAAGACTATGGTAGGGGCTATGTGTCTGTGTGTTTTAGGAGGGTCGAAGGGTGGAAAAACAGGGGGAGGCGGGTTTTGACGGAAAAGCCGACAGTCTCATATGAAAAGAGCAATGTTCCAGGAATATCTTCCGGCTGTGAACTCTAGTTTATCCAGTTGCTGCTCCTGTTGTTCTGAGGGCTTACTTAGAAAGTCCAGAATATTCTACAGATACTGTCATTTTGTGTGCTGCTCTTCTTACACTCCATTTACTGTACACTAAGCGAGCAACCAGTCACCCGCGTCGCTTCCAGTTTGTCACCAACATTTTTTTCAAATCAGTGATGAGAAAGTAGTAGCTAGTTACACATTAAATAATTATTCGATAATGTACTAATCAGTGTGCAAACTGGATGTCTGATTCATGTCGAACGCTCGATTAGCCAAGCAAGTTAACTGTACACTCACCTGAGCCACCAACCTTCTCTGCTACTCCCTTTCCTACTTTCTGTATTGTATTCTACTACACATAAAATGAACATTTTCTTGTCGCTTGCTAGTGTGAAGGTAGGGTTATCATTTCCTTCATAGAATCCTTATCCTGTTTGCATGTTATGTCATATGCCGTTATACAATACTGAAAGTTTCAAACTTGCTCGTCATTAATTCTCTCTTATATCAGATAGAATAAAGTCTTGTTGTACTCTCTCTCGCTCTTGCTCTAGGCTGTTCTCAGTGCGCTGTAGGGCTTGTGCTGAGGTTATCTCCCCAGCAGAGCTGGTGATGCGAGCAGGTGATGCAGTTTTCCACCTGCACTGTTTCTGCTGCTCAGTGTGTGACTGCCGGCTGCAGAAAGGAGATCGCTGTGTGCTGGTGGGGGACAAGCTGCTCTGTACACAACATTACCAGCACACGCTGACCAGTCCCACCACCACCGACTCAGGTACTGCACACAGACACACGTTTCTACGCCTAGGAAGTTTAAGGTTCACTGAAAATATGTGTGAAGTTTTACACCAAAAAAAAAGAAAAATACAATGCTGATATCATACACACACGACTTTATTTTTCAATATAATGTGCAGGCCGAAGTGAGGATGAGGATGATGAAGAGGATGAAAGCAACGTTAAGGTGGCAGGAGACAGAAATCCCACCAGAGACGGGGACCACAAGAGGCCAAAACGGCCACGCACCATCCTCACCACGCAGCAGAGACGAGCTTTTAAAGCCTCGTTTGAAGTCTCATCCAAACCTTGCAGAAAAGTAGGAGCGCCTCAGACCGTTATACTTTCTCATTTTTTTCTAAAAACAGTGACCCTGGTTTGGAATTGCAGTGCAGTTAGATCAAATAGTGTTATGCAACATGCTTTAAAACATGTTTTTTTTTGTATATTATGAGATATATATACTCTTATATAGAGTAGAATATAGATCTTTGTTTATACAGAAAGGGAGTTTTACAAGATAATATCTAACATGCAATTGATCATTTTAATGCACGTTTTAAATTATCTAAGCGAACACGCTTTTTAAATTATTGTCTAACAGGCTTTTTTTAAAAAAAATGGCCATAGAATTTGAATAAAATATCATTTTTGTAGTTATTCATGAACCCTGAATTCATATTGCTATACATTGAAAACATTTGGGTTGCAGATCAAAAAATGAATATTAGACGATAGATCCGAATTTCAGCTTTCATTTCCTGATATTTACATCTAGATGTGATAAACATACAAGAACATGGTTGATTGAACCCACCCATTTTTCAAGTGATCAAAAATATTGGAACATTGTGGCTGACAGGTGGTTCTTGTTACCCAGGTGTGTCCTGTTAAACTGATTGTTTGAACAATTAATAGCTCTGAATGTCTATTCTTGGTTTGAGCCCTGGGTTTCACCTGTGAAGACTGCATTTGTTATTAAAAAAGGATAAACCAACATGAAGACCAGAGAGCTGTCTGTAGGAGAAAAGCAGGCTATTTTGAATCTGAGAAAAGAAGGAAAATCAAACAAAGGCATTGCACAATCCACCGTTCGAAGAATACTTTGAGAGCAGAAATATAGAGGCCATACCACAAGATGCAAACCGCTCATCAGCAGTAAGAATCAGAAAACCAGATTGGAATTTGCAAAGAAATACAGAGATGATCCACAAAAGTTCTGGAACCAAGATGAATCTCTACCAAAGTGATGGAAAGGCCAACGTGTGGAGAAAGAAAGGATCTGCTCATGATCCAGAACAGGGGTGGGCAATCTTATCCGCAAAGGGCCGGTGTGGATGCAGGTTTTCATTTCAACCAAGCAGGAGCCACACCTGATTCCACCTGTTTAATCAGTTGATCTTGGCTTTCAATAGATTCAGGTGAGGCTTCTGATTGGTTGGAATGAAAACCTGCACCCACACCAGCCCTTTCCGGATAAGATTGCCCACCCCGATCCAGAACATACAAGCTCATCTGTGAAACATGGTGGAGGTAGTTTTGGTAGACTTAGGCTTGCATGGCTGCTTCTGGAACATTCTCACTAATCTTTATTGATGATGGAACTCATGATGGTAGCAGCAGAATGAATTCAGAAGAGAAACGCATCCAAATGAATCAGGAGGAACTTCATCATGCAGCAAGACAACGATCCAAAACACACTTCCACCTCAACACAGGACTTCATCAGGGGGAAAGTGGAAGGTTTTAGACTGGACACGTCAATCACCAGACCTTCACCCAACTGATCAGCATCTCACCTCCTGAAGAGGAGACTGAAGGGAGAAACCCCCCGAAACAAACAACTACTGAAAGAAGCTGCAGTAAAAACCTGGAGAAGCTTCACAGAAGAAGAAACCAGCAGTTTGGTGTCAGTGAGTCACAGGATTGATGCAGTTACTGCAAGCAACAGATATGCACCCAAATATTAAGTGTTATTTACTTTAATTTACTTCAAGACTGATCTGTTACTATAATTTTGCTCACTTAAAAATTGGGTGGTCTGATACAAAATGTGCCACATTCTGTTTAACACATCTAGATGTATCAGGAAATGAAAGCTGAAATTCCGATTTTGATCTCAAGCCCAAATGTTTTCAGTGTATAGCGAAAACAATAGAGTTGGCCTTGCTGTTCCAATACTTATCGGACTAATTTTTATCTGAAAGAAAGGAAGAAAGAAAGAAGAAAAACGTGTGTGTGCTGTGCTGTGAGCTGTTGCTCTGGGTACAGACTTGTATTTATCAGTTGATCTGATACTCCATAGAGGGTCAGTATATCACTTAGCCTACATGACCCACAAACCATGAAGGTCATGCTGTCTCTCTCTCTCTCTCTCTCTCTCTCTCTCTATCTGTCATTCTGTATCCATCGCACTCTCTTTTCCTTCTACTGTAAGGTAAGGGAGACCTTGGCAGCCGAGACGGGCTTGAGTGTACGAGTTGTCCAGGTCTGGTTCCAGAACCAAAGAGCCAAGGTAACATGATGCCTGTCATGGACACACACACACACACACACACACACACACACACACACACACACACAAATGCAACATTTAAATTTAAAAACTTTCTGCCAGATCTCCCTTGCCAGTGAAGAAGTAGGCAGTGTTAATGGATCATGCAGGAAACTGATGACATGCCTTTAGATTACCTCCTGTATTTCCTTACATCAGACATTCTCTGTGTTCTTAATGGCTCTATGTTACATAATAATGCATCTACATGGTGTCCTTGGTGGGACACGTCATCAAAATATAAAGTAAATGCATCAGATGAATTTAGAAAAGAATTTGAATTCCAACTGAAAATGGATTTTGTTTAATATGAACTGTAGATGAAGAAATTGGCCAGACGACAGCAGCAGCAGCAGAAGCAGTGCCAGTCCCCTCAGGAGCAGAATGACAGCCAAACACACACCAACGGTATGCTCACACTCAGGCGCACTCCAGTAAGGCTTGGATGTTTAAACCCTAGAACTTGGTTGAAACTTGGGGATGTTGATGGGGTAGGACATTGAACACGGTTGAATCTTAGGGATGTTGATGGGGTAGGACGTTGAACTCAGTTTAAACTTGGGGATGTTGATGGGGTAGGACGTTGAACTCAGTTTAAACTTGGGGATGTTGATGGGGTAGGATGTTGAACTCGGTTGAAACTTGGGGATGTTGATGGAGTAGGATGTTGAACTCGGTTGAATCTTGGGGATGTGATGGGGTAGGATGTTGAACTCGGTTGAAACTTGGGGATGTTGATGGAGTAGGACGTTGAACTCGGTTGAAACTTGGGGATGTTGATGGGGTAGGACGTTGAACTCGGTTGAAACTTGGGGATGTTGATGGGGTAGGACGTTGAACTTGGTTGAATCTTGGGGATGTTGATGGGGTAGGACATTGAACTCAGTTTAAACTTGGGGATGTTGATGGGGTAGGACATTGAACTCAGTTTAAACTTGGGGATGTTGATGGGGTAGGATGTTGAACTCGGTTGAAACTTGGGGATGTTGATGGAGTAGGACGTTGAACTCGGTTGAAACTTGGGGATGTTGATGGGGTAGGACGTTGAACTTGGTTGAATCTTGGGGATGTTGATGGGGTAGGACATTGAACTCAGTTTAAACTTGGGGATGTTGATGGGGTAGGACATTGAACTCAGTTTAAACTTGGGGATGTTGATGGGGTAGGACATTGAACTCAGTTTAAACTTGGGGATGTTGATGGGGTAGGACATTGAACTCAGTTTAAACTTGGGGATGTTGATGGGGTAGGATGTTGAACTCGGTTTAAACTTGGGGATGTTGATGGGGTAGGACGTTGAACTTGGTTGAATCTTGGGGATGTTGATGGAGTAGGACGTTGAACTCAGTTGAAACTTGGGGATGTTGATGGAGTAGGACGTTGAACTCGGTTGAAACTTGGGGATGTTGATGGGGTAGGACTTTGGTTCAGTAAAGCCAGTATATTAAAGTTTGAAGTATGTAAGCCTTGACCTCCATTTTTTCCCCCTGATGATACAGTGCCCTCTGTTGGAGGATTTTCAGCTGAGCTGGAGAGCCTGAGCACATATTTATCTGCAGCGCAACAGCAGGAAACCCACAGCTTTAAGATGGACCTCAGACAAGGTCTCACACCCCCTCAGATGCCAGGAGATCACATGAACCCATATGGTACTAGAAACAACAGATGTCTATTGGTACATAATGTGTGTAAATATTATTACATTCTTTTTCTAAGCCTTGTTTCTCTCTGTGTAGACTGTACAGATGCCTGGTACACTGACATGGACAGTGATCCGCTTCACCCACTCAGAGACTCTCTGTCATCTGTGGAGACATCAGTCCTGACACCGATTGACCGACTGTATTCCATGCAGGATTCGTATTTTGCCTCCTGTGTGTAACAATGTGTGTGTGTGTGTCTCGGATTAATAGTGATTAAGGAAGAGAATTTGTCAGATTGGGAGAAAGTACGTTATCGGCGTAATTAATATTTATTGCTGTGTTTTGCCTGTAAACCTTTTGGATCATTGGAGTCAATTTGCAATTCAATAAATGACTGATTAAAAAGCCCATTTATATAACTAGGAACAGGTGTAAGGATTTTAAAAACAAAACAAAACAAACACTGTAGGTATTGTTGTCACCTCAAAATTTTAGGGTCTCAGGTTCGATCCTGAACTCAGGTTACAGTCTGTGTGGAGGTTTTGTTTACGTTCCCCTGTGATCATGTGAGTATGGGATTTGGTATATTATTACGGGTTTTATGCTTGGGGAGCCTTCAGGTGGAGGTCATATGACTAAAAATATTATTAGTACAAATGGATGATTTTAACACAGTTAGATAAAGATTATCCCTCCCCTCAAATATTTGTACATCACTATGATTGATGTCATTTTCAAATCAGACCCTCTGTACCCTTTAATGTCCATCCATTCATCCATTTTCGGTACCTCTTATCCTTACTGGGGAACCTGGAACCTATCCCAGGGGGCATGGGGCACAAGGCAGGGGAGACCCTGGACACTCAGATTCACACACCCATTCATACACTATGGACACTTTTGGACATGCCAATCAGCCTACAATGCATGGGAAGGAAACTGGAGAACCCAGGGGAAACCCCCACAGCACACACAGATCCATAGTGGGAATTGAACGCTCAACCCTGGAGGTGTGAGGCAAACGTGTTAACCACTAAGCCACCAAGCATCCCTCCCTTTAATATCATATTTATTTAATCCTCAGGGTTAATATGCATCTCCATACTTATATTTAAAACTGCTGATCAGAATTCTCAGCTGTGTGGCACCGTACACACCACAGCTTAACAGGTCAGCAGTCAGAATGACTTGAGCAGTGGACCCAGTCCATAATGAATGCCAGTATTGTGCTCTTTTCATTCACACGCTGGCCAGTCCAAAAAATTTTCTGCTTCCTTTTGTTCGTCCAGACCACCCAGTACCACTGGAATGTGCTGGGTTTGGAGGAGGGACTAGAACTATGCATGACTGGGTTATGGGTTGATTTCAGAGCCATATCAGGAGAAAATATTTGGCATGCCAATATCGATATGATCCGTGTAGCCTTCTTGCCCTGGTGGTGAACCCTCGCTCTCCAAAACCCGGAAGCTCACATTTCTTGAGGCTGAAATCGGAGCTCGATATGCAAGAGCTGGTCAGGAACAATCTAACTGTCTGTCACTGGGCTCTTGACCTGCCAAGGATGAAAGCGAAGACGAGCAGAGGTTTAGACGTGCGTGTGTCAGGAATGATAAAGAAAGTCATCAGATTGACGGATCAGGATATATTCCTAACACTATTAACTGCACACCTGTTAGTTTCAAGTTAATTCATAGTAGTCATTAAATAATATGACTTACTGAAAATAAACAAAGTGTTTAAAGAGTTGTTTATATTATTCAACAACAGCAATTCCTACTTTTCCAACTCATGAAGTGCACAAATCCACTAGACCCAGGACTGTATTCAAGTGCACACCTGCTTGCCCATGCCTTCCAGTCTCTGGTGCATTCCTTGGCATAGTTAGGGCAGTTGGCTTGCTTGTAATGCAAGGCAAAGGAAAAATAATCAAACGGCTATCATGCGGGCACAGCAGGCGCCAATAGCCTCGTTATTATTCTGATATCAGCCAAGAGACTTGCAGTCAGCTGATCGGTTATTTATTACTCTCACCGTGCCAGGGCAGGCAGCAAACCCTCTGTCTACTAACCGATATAATTGGCATCATGCTGAGAAACTGCAACGACAGATGCATCGGCTTTGTTCAGGAAAACCTTTTTTTTGCCAAATATTCTAAAATATTGAAGATTCTCAATCAGTGTTGTCTGCAGGTGAACTGATCTGGTTTTCTTTTGTTGCTCTTTGATTTCTTAATTCATTTGCTAAAACAGACGTTCTACTGCTACACCAATCAAGCAGTCAAAACAACAAATAACATTGTTTAAAAATCATATATTTATCTTTTTTTAATACATCTATATAAATAAAGGCTGCCTATAATCCATTTTGACCTTAAACAGAGCACCCAGGATCTTAAAAATGGTAAAAACCCTCAAACAAATTCAACCCCAGACCCCATGACCTCAAGAGTCTCCCACTCAGAGAGCAAGGTGATCGGGCAGAGGTCAGTCTGCGGGCAATGAGCAGGCGACGGCGGGCACGGTGCCTGGAGGCAGCGTGTTCTGGGCTGTATGCCCGCTCTAGGGCGATGGTGTCTGCAGCGAAGATGGAAGAAGCCGTGGATGTGTGAGCGATCTCATTGCGGGGAGCCACAGCAGGGCCATTCTTTATCCTCCCCCAGCAGAGCGAGTGAGTGAGACAGCAAGACAGATACCCAGACATTGAGAAATAACACTGCTGCAAGCCCCTGGCAGTAAGACCAGCCAGAATGGTTACTGTATTGTTCTATAATATCTGTCTTTAATCCTGACCTATAATAATTAGACCTGATATACACATAATCTGAGATATATCAGATATATTAGGACTGACTGAGGTAACGATTACACAGACACAGCATTTAAATTTTATTCAGTGGTATAATCTAACCCTGACCCTGACCCTAACCCTAACCCAAAGGTCACATATTATTAGTAACTAATAAGTAACTAATAAATGTGCAGGTAAATAGTGAATGCAGCAGTTTTTGACAACATTTGCAGCTTATTAGTGCTTTATTTAGTGTTTTCATATTCTTACTACAGGCTTCTCCTTAATAACAACTCTTCTGGAAATGTGTATGACTCTTAATGTAAGGTTCTACCCCATAGTTGAATCGTTTGTGAAGTACTCATATGAATTTGAGATGTATCGGAATATTCAATTGGCTTCGTTTTTCACAGTCTTCTTTAACATCCAAAAACCTGTCAGGCATTTTTCAACATAAATGAGTCGGACAGTCTTGGTACATACTGTACTGTGTTTTTACCTGACAAGGTAAACAACATGCAAAATCTCTGTATAATAATAATATTAATAATAATAATAACAATAATAATAATTCCTTAACTATATATAGCACTTTTCTAGGCACTGTATGGGGGGAATCTCCTCAACCACCACCAGTGCGTAACATCCACCTGGATGATGCGACGGAAGCCATAGTGCGCCAGTACTCCCACCACACACCAGCTATTAGTGGAGAGGAGAGAGAGATGTAGCCAATACAGAGATGGAGATTATTAGGGGATGATAGAGAAGGGTCAATGACGCCAGGACACCAGGGTTATACCCCTACTCTTTACCATAAGTGTCCTGGGATTTTTAACGACCACAGAGAGTCAGGACCTCCGTTTAACATCCCTGTCACTATACTGGGGTATTAAGACCCACACAGTCCACAGGGTGAGCGCCCCCTGCTGGTCTCCCATCCAAGTACTGGCCAGGTTCAACACTGCTTAGCTTCAGTGGGAAACCAGGCGAGAACTGCAGGGAGACATGGCTCTTTATACTATCATATTATCTTCGTGTTAATACAGAGGATTCAGCGCATAATTAGCGTGTTACAGTAATATGACTAATTGTTAATTAACCTGCATATTTCAAGAAACATGATAACCTATAAAGATGTACCTGAGCTAGTTTATGACCTATGCCTACAAATTTCCTGGCAATTCCAATCTGACATCCCTCACACAGAGCTGAATGTGAGTTACTATTACACACAGACACATCATACCTGTTTTTTGTCCCTCATATAATAATCGTGTTTTGGCTAATGAGTATGCATATTAGTAGGGATTAATGCACACTTGTTAGCCATAAATTACATACTCGCAAAATCAAAACCTTTGAGTAAAATATTATTCCTTTATTCATTATGCAGATCCTCGGGAAGACAGTTAACACGCTGATTAACGAGTTTCATCCAATCAACATTGCAGAAATTATTATGTCTTGGTCAGTACATAATAAAGCATTGCATGTTTTTCATAAAATTGTTAATTTTCTTCAAATACTGGATTTAGAGCTCCATCCCAGGCTGAGTAATCCGGAGTGTACGTATCTGGAGCAGAGAGAAATACACAGACATATGAACAGTTTGTGGAAGAAATATATATTTATGTGGATGAAATATACAGTTATGTGGAAGAAAAGCTCTTACGCTTGCTGAACTTCCGCACCAACAGCATGACCAATCCCCCCATCAGCAGCAGGCCAAGTGATGATGCTGCGCCTATTGCACCATATATAAGAAAAGCAAGACCTAATGGCATGTCCTCCGCTGAAACACACACACACACACACACACACACACACACACACAATCTTTTAATATTTAATATTTAAGATTGACTCTCAATATTTAGAGTCAGTCTACAATACATAATGAAATCATCTATATCTGTCTGCATTTTTTCACACATTCAGTGTTTTAGTATTTGCCCTAATTATGCTTAGTGATCAAATCAACACAGGATGAATAGTTCATTGTAGAAAGTCTTACTGAGGCAGGTAGGCACCAGGCCAGTCCAAAATCCACCAGATGTACACATCAGGTCAGTAGTTCCGTTCAGCCTGTAGCCTTCAGGACAGCTGAACGCACACCGGGAGCCGAAGCTGAAGTCGCCTCTGGGATGGGAGCAGTTCATAAAGGGGACAGAAACAGAATCCGATTGCAAAAGAGGTGCCCGCAAGAGGGATTCACACTGAACCACTGTGCAAACATGTGAGTATGAAAGAAAAAGAAAGAGAAATCGATGAGAGAAATACTATAGATATTCCTTCCTTTGCCTTTTATAAGTTTTTATTTATATTTGTGTATATATATATATATATATATATATATATATATATATATATATATATATATATATATATATATATTTTTAGAAGGACATAGCCGTTTACCTTTACAAGAAGGTATCTCCTGACTCCAGGTTCCTGCTGTCGTGCAGTCCAACTTAGATTCCTCTCTGAGCACATAGCCAATGTCACATCCAAAACCACAATGTGAGCCATAACTGAAGAGGAAGTGAGGGTGAGAGCAATTCATCCAGCCTTTTTCTGGGCTGGCCAGCAAAGGGCACTGTCGAGCTGCAGAGAAGCACAAGCACAAAGTTAATGTCAACAAAACGTTTTTATACAGTCCGAGTATAAACCTACACCTTCACACACCTTTATACACACGTGCTTAAAGGTGCAATAGTCAATTTAAGAACATTTTTTTGACAATTTCTTACTTGTACAAATAACCTGGAAAAAAAAACACAATGAAAAAATAATAATAGTTTGAACCATGAACTCAGGACAAAAGAATTATGTGGCTGAGAAAATCCATTTGGAACAGTAACTTCAGTAGTTAGCACATTTGCTTCGCACCTCCAGGGGTTGTGGGTTCGATTCTCGCCTCCGCCATGTGTGCATGGAGTTTGAATGTTCTCCACGTGCTTCGGGGGTTTCCTCTGGGTATGCCAGTTTCCTCCCCCGGTCTAAAGACATGCATTGAAGGCTGATTGGCATCTCTAAATTGTCCATAATGTGTGAGTGTGTGTTTGTGTGTGATTGTGCCCTAAACCTAGTTCCCTGGGATAGGCTCCAGGCTCCCCACAAACCCCTGTGTAGTAAACTGATGGATGGAGAGATGGCTGAAGATCATGGGGGCGGAGCTTTGGAAATATGGGCAAGAATTTTGAAAGGGGGAGGGATCAGGGTTCAAGGACTTTTAAAAAAAATATTCAAATGAACTACTTAACAGTTAGAGCTAATCTTGGGTAAAATGGCTAAGCTTACCTAGTGCATCTTTAAACACAATGTTAGTTTACCTTGACACACTGGAAGGCTGTGGGTCCAATTTCCCTGTACGTTACAGTAGGTGTAGTTTGAACCCATCAGCAGAAACCCAATGTCACACTCGAACCGACAAGTGGAGCTATAAGCGAATTTCTCCAATGGATCCGTACAATGCATGGAGCCATGAGGAGCAGAATTGAGAGCGCTGCACCTTACAACTTCAACATAAGCACAAAAATACACTATAATGCTAATACACATACCGTCATTCCATAATACAGTGAGCAATATTAAATTTGAACCGTAATCATGGACTACATTTATTAACACCGTACCTTCACATGTTGGAGTTTCTGCTGACCAGTTGCCGGTCTTGACGCAGGTGAGTGTGTTCTCTCCTTTCAGCGTGTATCCTTCCTCACAGGTCACAGCACAAGATGAACGGAAGGAGAACTTTCCCAGTGGATCAGTACAGGTCATGTGACCCTTCTCCGGCATCACAAGTGGCTCACAGGTCACAGCTGGAATAAAACAACCAATGTTTGTTTGTTATTAACAGACTATGTGATCTGGATTAGAAAAAGCAAATACTTTTCACAATAACAAATGATTACTTGATTACATTTCTGACTATTCATTTCTAATTTACTGAGTTTACCACTAATTGATTAAAAAACACATAAAGTACAAGACAGAGATAAGAGCTAGAGATATGGTAGACACTTGTGGACTGTAAGGTCCACAATCAATCAGTATCGTAGTACTTAATTAATGCTTTGATAATGATGGTTCAATACATGGTCCTGAAGTTGCCTATCAAATTTTGTGTCAGTGAGCAAAATTGTTGCTGAGATACATCCTCACTTCCTGTTTGGTGGCTTTGCTGTTCGATTTGTTGGCGCATTACAGGCAAATTGTTTGGAGTATTCAGAATTCTTTTGATAACTTTTATGAAGCTTACTCTGATGATCTGATGGGAATCCAGGGATGCCTGGCTTTAAAATTTTGGACACATGTTTTAACCAAAAAAGTACTTCCAAAGTAGGTCCAAATATGATCCGATGGTGGCACTAGAGCATTGGCAGCACTTAGCCCAAATTTGGTCAGATTGTTCTCAGATGGTTCTTTGGGTTGCTATAGTCACCCAAGCCAGAAGGGGAAGACGAAGAGAAGAAGAAGAGGAAGAAGAAAAATAATAAGATTATATTAAGATTAAAGCCGCAAGCAGCACTTTCAGGGGCCAAGCACCCAGACTCGGTGATCCACACATTCACAGATGTGTTACGATTGTTGACCAAGCAATCACAGGAAAGCAGAGCCATGACTTCAGGCAAAAGGATTTGTAGTTTCACTCATGATGGTTATGTTTTGACCACAGACAGTGGTGGAATTATTTGACTGTAGGAGGAAAGGTCTAGATGAACAAATGGGCAGCAGTAGTGGCAGCTTGATAACTTTTGTGAGACTTACTCTGAAGATCATGTGTGTCAAATTTGGTGATGATTGGACAACATTTGTAGGAGGAGAAGCAAAAACTGTTTTTAACAAAATGCAAGACAGTCGACAGGAAGTACACTTGAATTTCAGATGCTGGTGTGCGTTCACTTCAGCATAATCCAGGGAATTATAGAAAAAAGAACTGAATTAAGCACAAATTCTTTGAATGATACAAGGAAAAAAATTAAGTTGTTACTGTTCTTGACCACAAGATGGTGCAGTCACAAACTTTCTTGGGTATATTCAGAGCCTAGTCCTTAAGATAACTATGAAGGTTCATGATGATACATAGATGCATTGCTGAGATACATACTTGCATCCTGATTTTTGCGTTTACCAGCACGTTAAGGGAGAACAGGTTAGAATATCAAAAGTCCTTTGATAACTTTTATTCAAACAGGTCTACAGATGATGTGAGTCAAATTTGGTGAAGATTGGACAAAATTCGGAGGAGTAGCAGAAATGGCAGTTAGGTGTAAGAATTTTTAACATTTTATTGTAACTTTTGACCAGTAGGTGGCACTGTCAGAAAATTTGTTGCACCTCAGGTCATGGTCCTGAGAATGCCTACAAGTTTTCAGTCAGTGTGCAACGTTGTTGCTGAGATATAGCCTCACTTCCTGTTTGGTGGCTTTGCGATCAGATTCATTGGCCCATTACAGGCAAACCATTTGGATTATTCAAAATTCTTTTGATAACTTTTGTGAGGCTAACTCTGAAGATAACGTGCCAAAACAGTTCTGACAAAATCCAAGATAGAGGAAAATCTAAGGTGGAAATTGATGTCATAGAGGGTGTTGAAATCATCTTGACCCAGGGAATCCAGGGATATCTGGCTTTTAAATTTTGGACACATGGTTCAAACATTATGACCATAAACGTACTTCCAAATCAGGCCAAAATTTAACCCAATGGTGGCGCCAGAGCATTGGCAGCACTTTGCCCAAATTTTGTCAGAATGTTCCTTAGACCCTCCCCAATCAATGTGCCAAATTTAAAAGATTTTTACCAGACAGTTCTATGGGTTGCCATAGACATCCTAGCCAGAATAATAATAATAAGAAGAAAGGCAGAATAACAGTAGAGTGCCTATGCACGTTGGGTGCTTGGCCCCCTAATAATAATAATAATAATAATAATATTAATAATAATAATAATAATAATAATAATAATAATAATAAGAGGAAGAAGAAGAAGAAGAAGAAGAAAGGAGAATTTGATAAAGAAGAAGATTATAGAGAACAGCATGTTGGCTCAGGGTCACAGCAAAACTCACATGCACCAAAGGGTCATGTGAAGTGAATGACAAGAACCTACGGTTTTCAGTGGATTACTTAAGAACGAAGCAGAATTTCTCAGTTCCTGCATTTATACAGTACAGATGCACAGAGCATGAAGTAAATAGGGTCATGTTACACAATAACATAAAACTGTTTCACAAAAATGAAAGGGAGGGGCTTTGACTTTGCCTAACAGGAAGATATTCTATATAGAGCAAATGAGTTACTATAAATCGCAGTATTGGACTTTGTACCTTTGCAAGTGGGGGACTTGGCTGTCCACTGTCCAGTGTGATCACACTGAGTTTTATAGGAACCTAATAATAGCTAATAATGAAGCTAATAATGAAGCTGAGAAATCTTGAACTGGCTCTTTGGTCTCTTGAAATTATAAGGCCGTGCAATGTAAAAAAAAAAAAAAAATTCCGGGGATTAAAAAATATATATATACTGTGTATTGTCATATAAATTTTTCATATAGTCCTAATGGGCAATAATCTGTGAAACTGAAATACATACCGTCATTCCATAATACAGTGAGCAGTATTAAATTTGAACTGTAATCATGGACTACATTTATTAACACCGTACCTTCACATGTTGGAGTTTCTGCTGACCAGTTGCCGGTCTTGACGCAGGTGAGTGTGTTCTCTCCTTTCAGCGTGTATCCTTCCTCACAGGTCACAGCACAAGATGAACGGAAGGAGAACTTTCCCAGTGGATCAGTACAGGTCATGTGACCCTTCTCCGGCATCACAAGTGGCTCACAGGTCACAGCTGGAATAAAACAACCAATGTTTGTTTGTTATTAACAGACTATGTGATCTGGATTAGAAAAAGCAAATACTTTTCACAATTACAAATGATTCCTTGATTACATTTCTGACTATTCATTTCTAATTTACTGAGCAAACTGATAATAGCTATAACTTTAAATGTGAGTTCTTGCCTAGAACTAACATTTAGTGGTAGATGGTGATGATAATGTTAGCTAAATATATAGATAGCTAGCTGAATTAAACCATCAAGAAGACACCACTAATTGATTTAAAAAATACCTAAAGTACAAGACAGAGATATGAGCTAGAGATATGGATGACAATTTACTGTAAGGTCCATAATCAATCAGTATCTTGATCTTCTCACACACCGATTGGTCGATTATAAAAGCAACTGTTGGCCAAATTCCTGCCTCTCAACTGTTATCCTCCCCTCAGGGAATGTGTGTAGGTGAAGCGCTGTTGTGTTCGGTGTTAAACAGTTGCTTTATAATAGCAGCAAATGACAGCCGTCGTGAGTCGAAATAACGGCCATGACCATATAAGGTCCTTATTAATTTCATGTTATCACATTGTTTCATATTACATGGCCATTCAAATGTGCACATGATGGTATCAGGTTCACTCGTAGCATCTGATATTTTATTTTATTCCATGGACATTCAAAAGAATGTAGGAAAAAAGTTAAATGTGGACAGAGTGAAACCAATTTTATTTATAAATTTTTTTAAAAATGGTCCTCTTTTTGGAAAATTGGAATATTGTCACCCTAACTTTTGTGCTGTAATGTTATCCGCATCAGGGACTGTGATATTTTAATTATTTATTTTATTAAAACAAACCAAAACATTGAACATGTTTTTAAGTTCTAAATAAAAGTATTGTAGATTATATTGCTTTTCTCTTGACTTTATTTACATATGTGACCTGGACGAACCCAAAAGTAATCAGATTACATAACTTTTATATTGTGATACTTGGATTACGTTACTTTTTTTTTTGTATGACGTAATTTGTAACTGTAACAGAATACATTTTTAAAGTAACCCTCCTGTCACGATTTCCACTTGAGTCAGCGCTGCACTATTGCAGTGTGCTCGGAAAACCGAAGCGCATGCGCGTGCACGAGCCAGGTGCGCGAGCGCTTAGCGAAAGCACGTTTTTGGTCTTTCGTGACAGTGACTTTGTTTACATTGGACACGTGCTTTTGTTATGGTTATGTTCTGACTCCGCCCCGTTTTGTCATTGGTTGTTTCCTGAGTGTGTGACATTATTGTTTTCAGCTGCCCATGTTTAACCCATGATTACGTTTGTCATTTAAACCCCTCGTGTCTCTGTGCACTTTGTGCCAGGGGAGGGCTAGGTATTCTGTATCTCATTGCCAAGTGTTTCTTTGTTTCTCGTTTCCAGGTTCTCTTTTCATGGTTCAGGTTATTGACCTTGTTTCTCGTTTCCTCATTTTGATTGTAGTCTCGCCCTATTTATGCCTGTTTGTAGATCGCCTGACCTTTTGCATGTTATTAGACCACGCTTTGGATTTGTCTGCCCATATCTCCTTTAATAAAAACTCCTATCTGCATTTACATCTGTCCTTAACTCCATTACGTAAGTATGTAACAGAATACTGCGCCTTAACATGGATGCAGCAGGAGAGAATCACGGCAGTGTACATGGGGAGGTCTTTCTTGTCAGCCCAGTTTCCCCAGTGGACTGCCATGGACCTCCCGGAGGAGAATTGTGGATTGTGTGACTACCTGAGGCAGTTCTTGTTCCACAGCCAAATGTACTTTTCTAGCCTAGTGCACCCCAAGCCGGACAAGAGACAGTGGCTTAGGTTCATTGTGTCCCAGTTTTATGGCCCGGCCCATGACTGGGCGGAGCATCAGGCCAGTACAAGGTCCAGTGCCCTTAATAATGTAACTCAGTTTGCGGAACTATTCTTAAAGGAGTTTGGGCATCCAGGGCAGAGCAAAGAACTGGATCAACTTTTGAGGGCAGTCAGTGTGACGAACAAGGCTGACCTGCCATTCCACACCTATTATGAGTGGATTGACAGGGCAGCCTCCACAGCTCAGCTTCAGGTCCCGGCCGACAGGGCAGTGGTGGAGGTGACGCCGACCGGCAAGACCGAGGGCTGCTGTAAAGAGGCCCAGTTACAGTGTCCCACATGAAGGAAACTTGGGATACATGGAACATATTTCTGCTCTCAGGGATGTTTAAAGAGCAGCTGGCGTACTCAGAAACGGCTACACAGGAGAACACCTGCCGAGCTCCAGCCGGAGGTCAACGTGGTGAGCTCATCTCCAGTGCTCCAACCTGAGACCCAAAAGGTGGTTTCACCTGCCAAACTCCAGCCAGAGGTCAACATGGCGACCTCATCTCCAGAGCTACAGCTTGAGATCCACGAGGTGGTCTCCCCTGTAGAGCTCCAGCATGAGACGCACGAGGCAGTCTCACCTGCTGAGCTCCTGCCAGAGGTCAATGTGGTGACCTCATCTCCAGAGCTACAGCTTGAGACCCACAAGGTGGTCTCACCTGCTGAGCTCCCACCGGAGTTCAACGTGGCGACCTCATCTCCAGAGCTCCAACCTGAGACCCACGAGGTGGTCTCACCCGCAGAGTTCCCACCAGAGGTCAACGTGGCAACCTCGGTCCCAGAGCTCCAGCTCGAGACCTACGAGGTGGTCTCACCTGCAGAGCTCCAGCCAGAGGTCAATGTGGCGACCTCGGTTCCAGAGCTCCAGCTCGAGACCTATGAGGTGGTCTTACCTGCCAAGTTCCAGCCATAGGCCAACGTAGGGACCTCAGTCCCAGAGCTCCAACTCAAGACCTACGAGGGGGTCTCACCTGCCAAGCTCCAGCCAGAGGACAACGTGGCAACCTCATCTCCAGAGCTACAGCTTGATATGCATGAGGCGGTCTCATCCCCCGAGTTTCAGCCTGAGACCCATGAAGTTGTCTCAGCTCCAGAGCTCCAGCTTAAAGTCAGGTTCCTGCTAGCAGTCAACGAGGTGACCTCTCAAGTCAAGTTCCTGTCCAAGGTCGTAGAGGCGACCTCTCAAGCCCAGTTCCTGTCCGAGATCGAAGAGGTGACCTCTCAAGCCCAGTTCCTGTCCGAGGTCGACGAGATGATCTCCTAAGACACGTTCCTATCTGAGGTCAACGACGTGACCTCCCACACCAAGTTCCAGTCTGTAACCAAAGTCACGACCAACCAGGATCTCCTCACGCCTGAAGCCGACATCACGACCAACCAAGTTATGCTCACGCCAGAGTCTGTTGATATGACCAACCAAGTTTTCCTTATGCGTGAAACCGATATCAAGACCAACCAGGTCCTGCTCACGCCTGAAGCCAACGTCACGAACAACCAAGTTCTGCTCGCGCCTGAGTCTGCTGACACAGACAGCCAAGTTCTACTCATGTCTGAGACTGACAACACAGCCAACCAAGCTCTGAGTTTCTCCACCTCCAAGCACCCAGGCTCGGTGAGTCGCACATTCACAGCTTACTCTTAAGATGGCGGAAAATATAATTAGGCGGAAATTGACGTCATAGGTTGCGTTGAACTTGTCTCGACCAAGAGAATCCTGGCTTTTACATTTTGGACACACAATTAAAAAAAAAAATTTACTTTCAATTTAGGCCCAAATTTGACCTGATGGTGGTGTTTTTCTTAAACCCTCCGCAATCAGACGGTTCTATGGGCTACCATAGACACCTTAACCATAAGATGAATAAGAAAAAGAAAACATAGAATAACAATAGAGTGCTTACGTACCTTCGATGCTTGCCCCCTATTAATAATAATAATAATAATAATAATAATAATAATAATAATAATAATAATAATAAGCAGAATATTATAGAGAACAGTATGTTAGCTCTGTCTGGGTCACAGCAAAACTCCCGTGCACCAAAGAACCTACTCTTTTCAGTGAATTATCATTGACTTAAGAACGAAACAGAATTTCTCAGTTCCTGCATTTACAAAGGTGCACAAAGCATGAAGTAAATAGGGTCATGTTACACAATAACAAAACGGTTTCACAAAAATGAAAGGGAGGGGCTTTGACTTCCTGCTGGAGTTACAATGATAAGACAAAGACATTTCAGTATAAACATGTCATTTAAACTGGGCCAGTGAAGCTATATTATAATAAAAGTGTGCTGCATATATTTTACTCCACCAGTAAATAAACATATGAATCAGTCTCTGTGCAGGTCAGGGTGTTGTGTCCACTGTCCAGTGTGATCATACTGGGTTGTGTTTGAGCTTCTCAACAAGCTATTATCTCTAGTGAATTACATTTGCCTAAGTACAAGATTCAGTTAAACTCCTCTAAAGTGCCACTGCTAGTTTGCCTTCAGTGCATCTCATCTCCTGGGGAAAAACCGTACCTTCACATGTTGGAGTTTCTGCTGACCATTTGCCGGTCTTGATGCAAGTGAGTGTGTTCTCTCCTCTCAGCGTGTATCCTTCCTCACAGGTCACAGCGCAAGATGAACGGAAGGAGAACTTTCCCAGTGGATCAGTACAGATCATGTGACCCTTCTCAGGCCTCACAAGTGGCTCACAGGTCACAGCTGGAATAGGCATCATTATATAGTATTGAGGTGTGGTACAGAATGTGGTGTAATGCACAGCTTACTATAATATTAGCGCTGATGCTGTGAAGGAACATGTGAATTTACTTCATTCACATTCATTCTGTTGTTTTTGTTGTTTTGTAACTAAATTAGTCTGAGTTTTGCAAAAGCTAAATTGTAGTTACATTAACCTCGTTGCAAAGATTTTAACAAAATTCCTTACGTTTGAGCGAATATTTCAACCTCCAGATATATTTCTTGTTTGTTGGAAATATTGTTGATCAGAAACATTTTATTGTGGAACTGAATGTTCAGAAATCTGATTAATTGTACTAATTGACATGTGACTTGTACTAAGGGATTGTTGAGTCAAGAAATAGACTTCATTTCAGATGTGTGATTTTAAAATGCTGGAAGGACTGCAGCACCTGGAATCCGGAGCCTGACAGGAAGATATTCTATATAGAGCAAATGAGTTGCTATAAAAAGGCCAAAATTTGACCCAGTGGTGGCGCTAGATCATTGGGAGCACTTTGCCCAAATTTGGTCAGAATGTTCCTTAGACCCTCCCCAATCAATGTGCCAAATTTAAATGATCTTTTACCAGACAGTTCTAGTAGGAAGATATTCTATATAGAGCAAATGAGTTACTATAAATCGCAGTATTGGACTTTGTACCTTTGCAAGTGGGGGACTTGGCTGTCCACTGTCCAGTGTGATCACACTGAGTTTTATAGGAACCTATGATCTTAAAACCCTCATCACAGTTAAACACACATGTGGAGTTGTAGCTGTTGGTGGAGAGGGGATGAGTGCAGTTCATTCTCACATCACTGGAGTGAGCAGACAGAGGAGAACACTGTACCGCTGTGGATCCACACACACATACAGTGTATTAAAACAAGAAAAAGCAGTTATGACCATAAACGTACTTCCAAATTAGGTCAAAATTATATCATATTTAATTATATTATATTCATTATTATATTCTATAATAATGAAGCTGAGAAATCTTGAACTGGCTCTTTGGTCTCTTGAAATTATAAGGCCGTGCAATGTAAAAAAAAAAAAAAAATCCGGGGATTAAAAAATATATATATACTGTGTATTGTCATATAAATTTTTCATATAGTCCTAATGGGCAATAATCTGTGAAACTGAAATCTTTAGAGCACAATGCTAACAGTCAGCACAATGTTAGTTTACCTTGACACACTGGAAGGCTGTGGGTCCAATTTCCCTGTACATTACAGTAGGTGTAGTTTGAACCCATCAGCAGAAACCCAATGTCACACTCGAACCGACAAATGGAGCTATAAGCGAATTTCTCCAACGGATCCGTACAATGCATGGAGCCATGAGGAGCAGAATTGAGAGCGCTGCACCTTACAACTTCAACATAAGCACAAAAATACACTATAATGCTAACACACATACCGTCATTCCATAATACAGTGAGCAATATTAAATTTGAACCGTAATCATGGACTACATTTATTAACACCGTACCTTCACATGTTGGAGTTTCTGCTGACCAGTTGCCGGTCTTGACGCAGGTGAGTGTGTTCTCTCCTTTCAGCGTGTATCCTTCCTCACAGGTCACAGCACAAGATGAACGGAAGGAGAACTTTCCCAGTGGATCAGTACAGGTCATGTGACCCTTCTCCGGCATCACAAGTGGCTCACAGGTCACAGCTGGAATAAAACAACCAACAGCAGCCTAAATGTAAAATGGATTACAAACATGAAATACTTATCACAGCTGTAACTACAAATGAGATATCAGCTGCTTAAGGTTTCCTGCAGCTCTAGTCCTCCAAGCTAATTGTAAATAGTAGACACAATGAGACTGTTAACTAACTATATACAGTAGTCAGTTAGCTGAGGTTAGGACAGCAGGGTTCTCCAACTACCTTGTGAAAACAGGGCTTACAGTGCTTACAATGCAAGGTGTTGCATAACAGTTCTCTCAATGAAGACATGTGAAACGAAATCCTTAGTTGTACTAAAAGTATTTCATCACATTTTAATGCAATGTTGTGAATCACCTAGATATATCTGTCTATTTTCTATACCGCATATCCTACAGGCTTCTATACCGCAGGACAGGGAGAACAAAGAGCAAAGCAAAAGCATACTGTCCTCAGTGATCATATCATTCACAGTGGATATAAAAAGTCTACACACCCCTGTCAAGTGTTTTTTGTGATGTAAAAAAAAAAAAAAAAAGAAGAAGAAATTTCTTTGTCATCATGTCAGACATCATGTTTTTCCACCTTTTATATATTATATCAACCACCACAATTCAGGTGAAAAACAAACAGAAATATTTTAGGGGGAAAAATATGTAATATCCTGCTTGCACAAGTATACACACCCCTTAAGTAATAGTTAGTTAAACTACGTTTACATGAGTAAGTAGTGAGTTTAACAACTTAGCACATCTTCATTTGGCAATTCTTTTCTACTCTTCCTTGCAAAAATGGTTCAGATCTACCAAAACTGTGAGCGGAAGTCATTCCACATGTTGCATCTGTTTTATTTAAAACTGTAAAAAAAATAAAATAAATAATAATAAAAAAAAAGGTCATGTTGTGCAATGACTTTAAAACTGTTTCACAAAAAAAGGAAGGGAGGGGTTTAACTTCCTGCTGGAGTCACTGCAATAATACAAAGACATTAAAAAAAAAAATGGAATAAACATGTCACTTTGAGTGTGCCAGAGAAGCTGAACTACTGACTTTTATGAATATAACAAATACCCGCATACATTTTAATTAACATGCCAACAGAGATATATATATATATATATATATATATATATATATATATATATATATATATATATTGAGGTGAATAAGTACCTGTGCAGGTTGGGGTGTTGTGTGTCCATTGTCCAGTGTGATCACACCGGGTTGTGTGTGAACCTCTCAGCTCAAAGCCCTCGTCACATCTGAACACACATGTAGAGTTGTAGCTGTTTGTGTGCAGAGGATGGTTGCATGTCATATTCCAACCACTGGTTCTAGTTGTAATTGGAGGACATTCGACAACTATAATTTATGGAAGGAAAAATAAGTTATGAAGCAGCGACAAATCATCTATGCAACGGAGATGAGTTATAACTAGTGACACAGTATACCATTCCCTACCCTGGCACTCGGGAGGATCACGATCCCACTTCCCCAGTGATAAGCAGTGCAGATGTTTTGAACCCTGTAATATGTAGCCACGGGCACAGTGGAACTGGCAGGATGAATTGAAACGAAAGTCTCCATAAACATGGCTACACTGCACAAAACCCTGCTCTGGAGTTTTGACCGCGCCACACTCTACAGCTGCAAAGAGAGAAAGAGACTATAGCACATATACTTAAACACAAGCTTGAGGTTTTGGACTATCTACAGTACCTTCATTACAGCGTGGTCCTGTGAACCCTGGATTACACTCGCACGTGTAGTTTCCAATGTTCTCCACACACTCGGCATGATCACCGCACGACCTCTCAAAACACGATGCTACGCACAAACACACACTTTAACAATACGTGGTCAAATCTCTATCATTGCATTTCACTGATCATTCAAGTCGATTGTTTTGCTTTGTCCTAGACATTTGTGTCTTTTAATCATGAATGGGTTTGGTCAAATGAAAATGAAGCACCCGAACTCAGCAACACTGTAGGCTTTAAGACATGAGTCATTACGTGAAATCATCAATAAGTACTTTGTATTGCTGTGTCTTTCCGGTTATTTCCGGGCAGGAAAACTGTGCTTACTTTTTGTCACCATGGATAATAGTGCCTTCTAAATGACTAAATGTAAATGCTACCTGTGTAACAGAGTGCTGCTTTCTTTTTGCTGCACTTGTCATCATTCCACATGCCTGGGTCCTTGGACCTCTTGATGTAGATCTCCACGCAGTCTTCACTAGTTCCCTGGTTATTGGGTTCTCCTGTTGCCCAGCTGGTTGCCTCGGGTGCCAGGGGCTTCATGGTACCCACCCATGTCCACTGGCCAGCCATTTTCCTAAGGCCAATCCAGTAGTAGGAGCGATGCAAGGGCAAAATCTGGTTCAGGTAGATGACCTCTTGCTTGTTCTGGATGGCTACCATGTCGGTGTAATGCTGCCTGCACCACTGGCGTGCTATTTCCCACTCCATGCTGGTGTCTGTGTTGTAATGGTATGTCCAGGCCTGGACTCCTAATTGCCATATTATACATATCATATCTTCATGAGAATATTCAAATTATGCACTTACTGATTCAAAAGACGGCTGAATGGATATTAATATCATTGCAGATTATAAATATAATAAATATCGATTTTTAGATGACCATGCACACAAGAAATATATATATAATCTGTCTCAAGTCAAGACAATGGCACTAAATGTTTTACTTTGCTTCAGGATTAGAAAAAGAATGGCTTATCATTGATAAAGTAATTAAACATACCATTATTCACCATGGTCATAAGCACTATCCATCCAAAATGCATCCTTATATGCTTCCAACAAAACATCTGACAAAAGACAAGTCAAATTGTTAAATATACTATGCGTTATGATTTCACTACGAGACAAGCAATCAGTAATAAAGCTCACCTTATGGGTATCTCCAGAGTAAGAACTCTTCTCACATTATGACCAGCTCGATTGCAGTTTGACTTGCTGTGCCAAGCTGAATTACGCCTACTAGGAAATGATGTAACTCATGGTGTGGAGCATGGTGTAGTTAACCGATATTGTTGACTACTTAAAAAAAAATTTTTTTAAAATAAATCTGATACTGGCAAAAAGATTGTAAAGAAAATTTACCAGAATGAACGCGATCAGGTACGCAGCATTTATTTGACTGAGGCATAGCAAGACATGGCAGTTTACACAGTGAGCGTTACACAGCAGAGATGGGAACTTGCCCAAATCTTTCCCTTTAGACTTTTTTTTTACACACTACATTTCAAAACAGACCAGGTGTCATTTTTGAAAGTCAAAGTTAAAATTCCTAGCTAATCTAAAAGTGTAATGGATGAGATATGAAGAACAGTGGGGTTTGTCAGCCGGACTTGTATTTCTTTTTAGTAATTTCTTCAGATGTGGCCGTGCTTGGGCTACACAGAGCTGTAGCATGGGGACCCGGGTGAAAGAGGGCCACATAAAATATTTACATTTGATTTGACGTACGTTGTGTTGTACGTTGGTCATATTTGATTTGGGTTTATTAGCTTTGACAGTGGGAGGAACATACTGTAGGTGCAGTGTAGACATGTGGGCTTTTGATATTAGCTAGTTGTGCTAATGTTGGATAATGGAAAATATTACGGTAAAAAGCGAAGGGGGGGGGGGGGGTGTTTGGAGAGTGGATTTTAGTGGTGTGGATTTTCTGTGCAAATAAAGTCTGACAACACAAGTTCTAAAAGGTAAGGTGACATTTTGTTCCATTACATTTGGACATTACCAAGCACAGGGGCCCCCATAACCCCAAGCTCACTCGTAGGCTTCAACTCCCTGGGTCTTGACTTAATCTTAGTCCTGGTGAAGGTTTTGACTATAGCACTAGTGAATGATCCCTGATGTATTTATTTATATACTTCTAAACTTGATGCACATGTGCATAAGCTGTGTACAACCACAAAACGGAACAATTAAAACAACCTAAAAACTTTTTGATGTTTGCTAAATCGTCCTCATCACAGATTAGAGACCCATTACCTGTTAGTACTCAGGCTAGTATACACTAGTGAAAATGCTTATATTTTGCATTATTATCATTATATCTTAAGTGGAAAGTAGAATCTTTGAAATATTTACATGAATTTCAGAGTTTTAGTACTTGGTACGTCCCCCTTTTTGCTTTAATGACACTCGAGCTGGCACGAAATCCACAAGTTTGTACAAAACCTTCTTTTTTTTCTTTCTTTTTTTTTTACCTCACATTAGATCAAATCCATCAGAGCGTTGTCTTAGACGTGAGGAAAATCTGACCTTTTGTACATAGCAGTTAACATATTCAATATCGCACATTTGCACATTTACACATTCTCACAAATAGGGAGCTAGGAATAGTTCATATTAAACATATTGAATATTTACTTTGTTTGTTTGGAATATTTAAACATTTGAAAACCTTCTGTTTATTTCCAGTTTATTAAAAAATCCCACATTTTCACTTTTTGACCCCACTGTATAAGTTCCTCAGTTATTATAATGCATTTAGGGATGTACATACAGTAGTTGTCATTAGTTAACCTTAGTTATTATTGCTCATGTTCTTCAGTTCCTTGGTGCAAGCCACACTAATTTATCATCAGTAACACAAATGACTGGCTGACTTCAGGGCACAGGACTTCAGGCACAACTACAGTTTGCATTTAACCAAAAGCATTTTTCCCCTTGATTTCCAGAAAAAGCCTTATGTAAAATACTGATTAAATAAATTTCACTATGAAGGACCTTTGGATATGTTTGGAATTTGACATTATTGACAGATGTATTGAACTTAAAGCATCAAATGAACAAAGGAAGTGAAGTGTCACACTGAGCTCAGCGAGTCCTCCAGCGGTGCATCACCCGCATCACATACTGGGTCCGTCACCTCGTCTTGATAACTGATGATGAAAAAGAAAATCAGGTCAGTTCTACTACCTCACATTCCAGATTGCCAGGAATCTAATAATTTCCTTTGAAAGCAGTGGATTCTTTCTTTCAGTGACTATAAAAGTTCCTCACTATATGTCATGATGCTAAAAATACAGAATGGCACCCGAATCATTTGATAACAATGGAGATTCGACAGAGGGTCCTCTGCTGCTGTGGCGATATCATGATCTGAGCTGGTGTTAAGCAATTTCTTGCTAATTCTTTTTTGGACCTTCATAGGAGTGAGCATTGACAGGTGATGGTACTTGTAGTTTTTGAATATTCTTGCCATGTTTGACTTTAGAACAGACACATGGCCTATTTTAAAAGCTCTATTATAAAGCTCTAAACGCAAATCTGTATTTTCTCATCCCTAACATAAAAGGCATATGAGACTGATTAACGTGGGTTTTATCTCTAACATGGTGGCACAGTTGTTCCAGACCATTAATGAGATAATGGCCATAAATGATGGCGTGAGTAGGGACCTCCTGTAGGCAGCACTCCAAGCAGTGGGAGTGGGGTAGATCACTGGGTTTGTTACCACAAGAAGACAAGCTTAGTTGGCTTAAGTACCATTACTGGAGCCTGATAAAAGCACGTTGCACCACCTGCTGCTAGTACCTTGTTAGAGCTTTTATGCTGATCATCGACATGGCCAGGTGATTAGGTATATTATCCGTCAGCACACAGTGCCTACAGTGTTTAAACATGTCATGCTGTGGCCAAACAAACCATGCCAGCCACAGAAATTAGAGCTGCAGCACAGTAATAGACCTAAAAAATAAACGTGCCATGGCGCTCACTGTCTATCTTCATCAAAATCTATAGGCTGAATTTTCTTCATTACACTTTCATTCAGTGTGGTAAGTAGAGTGATTCTAGTCATCAGTTAAGAACGGTATCAGCACTATTCATGAGTTCTATTTATTATTTATTATTGTCTGGAGAGTGCAATATGATATGTAGTCTCCACTAGTTCCCAAGGAAACTGGTGATCTGGAAGGTACGGAAGTAGAATGGAAGGCTTTGTATGTACAGAAATTGTGATTCTATAATTAAGTGGAAGACTGCCAGGACACAGACACGAATGGCCAAAGGGCAAATCAAACATTTGCTCTTCTAGGCTGCCTACATGAGGTCAGTCACAACGTGAAAACTTATGTTATTTGTACTTGGCATGAAAATAAGCATCTGTTCAGAAGATCCTAGATTTCCTCCACTTTGTTGAACCATATCGACATAGACTATATGGCCAAACGTATATGGACACCTGACCATCACATCCATACTATACTGTATGTGCCCTTTTTAACGCAGAGTTGGTCTCCTCTTTGCTCTTAGAATAGGCACCACTCTTCTGGGAAGGTTTTCCACTAGATTCTGGAGCATGGCTATGGGTATTTGCAAATTCTACCACAAGAACATTAGAGAGGTTGGACACTGATGTCAAATGAGAAGGCCTGGCATTTCAGTTGATCCCAAAGGTATTCCATGGGGTTGAAGTCAAAACCCACATATGGGTATGATGGTCAGGTGTCCACATACTTTAGGTCATGTAGTGTACATACCTTTCCATTTTCATGGAAAATGGAAATGACTTATGGATAATGAATAACGGATAATGACTTATCTAATTTTATAACAGAATGATTCAGATATTACAAAAGGACTGATGAAATAAAAATTCATGTCTTACTTTTGTTTCACTGGCTTTTTTCCTATTACAAAAAATAATAAATAGAAGAAAAAGAACAAGGTTAATCAAATATTTTCCATTCGTAAAGATAAGAAAAGTCCTGCTGCATATAAGGAGTGCATAGAAAATACTCACTCTTTCTGCAATAGGAACAGCAGAACATGTAGCAGCAGATGGTAGAAAATGCTGCACATCCTGACGAAGCCATCAGCATATGTTTGTAACCTGAGAAGACACAATGATCATATGGCTGTATTTCCTTATATTTCAATATAATATATATATATATATATATACGGTCCTATCTGAAACTATTGGAACAGAAAGGCCAATTCAGTAGTGTGTGCTGTACACCAAAGACATTTGGAGATGAGACGAGAGTTTTGGATTTCAGTTTCTATTTTATGGTCTTTACATCTAGACGTGTTAAACAACATAGAGCCTGGCACCTTTGTTGGCAGACCACCCAATTTTTAGAACAAATAAATAAATAACACTTAATATTTGGTAGCATATCTCTTACTCGCAGTAACTGCATCAATCCTGCAACTCACTAACACCAAACTGTTGGTTTCTTCTTCTGTGATGTTCTTCCAGGTTTTTACTGCAGCTTCTTTCAGTAGTTGTTTCTTTCAGGGGGTTTCTCCCTTCAGTCTCCTCTTCAGGAGGTGAGATGCAAATGGCTTGCTCCAAATGGCTTGCTTTTCTCCCATAGACAGTTCCCATGTTGGTTTATCCTTTTTAACAACTAATGCATTTTTTTCTTCACAGGTGAAAGTGAAGGATAAAACCAAGAGTAGATGTTCAGAGCTATTTATTGTTTAAACACTCAGTCTAACAGGACACACCTGGGCAACAAGAAACACCTGTCAGTCACATGTTCCAACATTTTTGCTCGCCTACACATTGGGTGGTCTGATTTAAAAGGTGCTATGTTCTATGTCGTTAAACACGTCCACACATAAATTCCAGGAAATAAAAGCTGAAATTCTAAACTCTCTTCTCATATTCACGTTTGGATCTCAAACCCAAATACACACACACACACACACACACACACACACAAAACTATTGGAACGGCATGGTCCATTGATCCTTTCCTGGTATATATGTATATAACCGAACTAGACACCCTTATTTTATTATTTTGAACAGCAGTTTGTAATACAGTGTAACATTGTGTGACTAAAGGCAATTCTCACTGGCACACAGAGGTTGGAACTGGCTCCATGAGCCATCAGGTCTGCAGATGTGTTCACCAGCTCCCAGCAGCAGGTAAGCGGAGGGACACTGTACTGTGCAGATAGAGCTGTTGCCTCTATTACAGCTCACAATTCCACCACCAGGCACCGAGAGGCTCTTACACAACATGACTAATGGAACAAGATCATTCTGTTTTAGTTTGAAGGTAAGGTACATATCATAACGATCAAAACAACTTGTTGAAAACGAAATATGTAAATTTGTGTTATTTTATGTGAAAAGTTTGTCCTATACTGTATGTTTTATCTTGATATTTGAAGTAGTACCTGTGCAGGTTGGGGTGTTGTGTGTCCACTGTCCAGTGTGATCACACAGGGTTGTGTGTGAACCTCTCAGTTCGAAGCCCTCGTCACAGCTGAACACACATGTAGAGTTGTATCTGTTGGTAGAATGACTGCAGGTCATTCTCCCATTACTGGGCACAGTGGTAATCGAAGGGCATTGAACAGCTGTAATAAAAGAAATAAATTCTATATATTAGAAAATTCATATCTATAACGTACTGTAAATATAATGTAGCTGTTCTAAATAGTGTTATAACGTATACACTGAATAGAAATAAAAATAAAAAAAAATCTTCATTACCTTCCATACACTTGGGACCAGTGAATCCTGGATTACACTTGCATGTGTAGTTGCTGATGTTCTCCACACACTGGGCATGCTTGCTACATGACGTCTCGAAACATGATGCTACACACACACACACACACACACACACACACACACACAAATAAAAGAGTTTTTTCTGGAGAAGATAGCTGCATTTATCTTAAAACTCTGGCATTGAACTATTTAAACACCAGACAGCCTCCTTTCCTTTGAGCCGCTTCACGAAGCTGGAGCAGGTTCGAAATCACTATAGCATGTGGGCTTCATAGCACTTACATATGTTACTATCATATACCCTGGTAGTTAGGAGTGAAATAGACTCACATTGTGAATGAATATACATGAATATGAATATATATCCTTACCATTATAGCACAAGGCATGCTTCTGTTTGGTGCACTTTTCATCATTCCACTTGCCATTTGAATTCTCTGTATTTATGTATATTTCCACACAGTCCTCATCTTGCTTTTTGTTATTCGGTTCGTTATTACTCCAGGATCCATTACCCTCCAACATCTTTGCCGTCCCCAACCAAGTCCAATTGCCCTCAGTCTTTCTGAGTCCAATCCAATAGTAGGGCTTTATCTTTGGGAGATTATCTTTAAGGTAGTTGTTGTCTTCTTCATTTTGAATAAACATCAGGATCTGGGTGTGATTTTCACACCACTCCTTGGCTTGTATCCAGCTCATCGTCTGATTGGAATACGTGTAGGTCCAGCTCCTGACCAGCACTATTCATTCATGGAAAATGAACAAATTTCAGATAAGATTATGATGACTGAGTGTTTAGAAATGATGCACCACTACCAGTCAAAGGTTTGGATAGAGTATATTGAATATATATTTTTAAAATTCTCTTAAAGATATTTTGAAGCATTTTGTTTTAGCGATAACGGATATTTTACTTAAATTAGTTTTAAAAGGAGTTTTTAACTTCAAATGAATCTGTCTCCCAAACAAATAATTCGGATTTAGAATTTGGAGAATTGTGAAGCGCTTTGTTAGATTCAGAAAAGAAAAGAAAAGATAAAAAAAAAGTCCTGATTGTGTTACAGTGGTAATGTCAATTATCCTAAAATAGTAAAAAATAGTAAAAAAAAATTGAAGAAAGGCATGTCCAAACATCTGAGTGGTAATGTGAGTATGGGACATTTTCTGAATTTACCACATGACTTACCAGATGTTAAGCAGAGGTACAGCAAAAGTTGTGTTTGTGCAAATGGCCTCATGGTTAACGTTGTAGCTCCAGCCTAAATATCAGAATTATTCAGTATTTATTTATGGCATTTGGCAGACTCCCTTATCCAGAACGACTTAAATAGATCTCATTTATACAACTGAGCAGTTGATCGTTAAGGACCTTGCTCAAGGGCAAACAGTGGCAGCTTGGTGGTGCTGGGATTTGAACTCATGAAGTCTTCTGGACAGAAGTGCAATGCCTTAACTACTGAGCTACCACTGCCACTACTGAGCTGCCACTAACTTGAGTTTGCATTATCGTACACACTAATAATATTTTTTGTTTGGCATTTGACAACATGAATAATATCCATTAGAAGTGCTTAAGAAATACAGTTGCACAAAATGAAAAAAATACATACCATGATATACTCAACTGCTTCCTGAATCACTCTCCAAGTAGTCTCAGTTTATTCGGGCTGTTTGCTCCATCAGACGTCCTTCTACCTGCACACGCTGTTTCTCTCTCTCTCTCTGACAGCATTCAGCTTTCAGTCAGGGTCTTTCTCAGGTAGGCTGGCAGCTAGTATTAAATGGCAGGATATGACCACAATGTTATCATTATGACCCCTTGACCTATGGGTAACCGCTGTTTTTTTGAAGGGGTGGGTCCTGTCTTTATATTTCATTTGAAACGTAACCCAGGTGCACACCATAAGCAAGAAACGATTCGTTCATTGCTAGTGATGTCGGACTTGATTAGATTTTTAATAAATATATTCCCCATGAATAGAATGTTTGGATTCTCTTTCGAGAGATTACAGGAATTGTTCGCTTCGTTAGTAATAAACAACATTAAACTCTCAGTAGATGAGTTAATGATGTTTTAAAATATAAACGTCCCCCGAACCATGAAAAATTCTACTCTAACATGTTGTTTCTATGGGACTATTTTGAATCACTCTGAAAGTTTGAATTCAAGTAACGTACAATGGAGCAGTAGTGTAGTGTTTATTCTGAACTGAAATCATTCCCACAGCCATCATACTGACACTGGCCCAAAAAGAATTTATTATTGAATAAAATACACCTACAACATAAATTCAGTGTACAAGGGGTCACAACCTTTCTCTCCACCTCAGCCACAGTCGCAGGAAAAAAGCTAAGTCAGATTGACCTGGTTATCAAAACACAGTCAATGAATGTGTTTATCGTAGTGTTGGACTCAATGAAATGCGTGAGGGGAAACAGGACAATAAAGTAACTTTGACCAAAATTAAATTGTGATCATTTGTACCTCCTGTAGTTTCCCTTTCTTTTCTTTTTTTCCTTCTTCCTATTTCGAATGCATTTTGTGCTTCTGAGTACGTAATAGCCTTTGACATTGCGTCTTTCAGTAGGAATTAAATTTTCAGAAAACAATGAAACAGTGCTACTGTATGAGAATAAAAACCAAGCACTCTCACGGGGTTTAGCGTTAGTGGGAAAGTGGACGGGGAATCGAAGGGGCGAGTTTGTGTGTTGCTAGTGGTACGGTCAGAGAAACTATTTTTCAATATTGAACATATTTCAATTTAATTGTAGTTATTTATTTATTTATTTTTTTAGATATATATTTAATCTTATAAAACTTTCTAAGAACGAGAATTTTGCCTCTTTCTTTATAAAAAAAAAAGAAGACACAAACCACTATTATATTCATTAAGCTCATTAATGTTTATTGACAATTCACATTTTAATAGGATGAACCACATTTGCTTGGCTTAATAAAGAAATGAGCTACAATAACCAAAACAACCACTTTAAATATGTTCACAAATATCAAATAATAATAATAATAATAATAATAATAATAATAATAATAATAAAAGGTGTATACAGTACATAATAACACATAGTTCTTGTTAAAATTCAAAAATAGCACAAACAGCATAGAACAATATGCTCAATAAATCACATAATCAATACCTCTATTGGAAATCAGACTATAATAAATTAAATAACTAATAATGTCCAGTAATGACCACTCGTTTAGCAGTTCTACAGAGGACTGAGGATCAACCTCAGGTCATTTAGCTAGTCCCTGCTTGCACCTGGCGCACAATGCACATCCTCTTTATAGGACAAGAATGTTCTCTCTCACTCTCACTACTTCTGAGTGAAGCTCCTTTATATGATAATCAGTCTTCGCTTGCTGAGGGTGAAGACGGCCTAAAGACTGCCGTGAGGTTGGTGTGGATGGTACCACAGAGGTACTCTAAAGATGGCTGTGGATGGGTTTACAAAAAACATTCTGTGTTCAAGTCATTATTCAGTGGATAACCTCACTTGGGTTCTACAGACTTAACAATACTGAAATAAAATAAACTAATTAAAAAAAACCTCTGATGATCGTACTGAAGACCCAGTACACTTCGCAGTGTTTTGTCTCTATAGTACACAGTTGGAAGTGTAATGATTTATAATCGTACTATTCGGTGTCACCCAGATGAGGACGGGTTCCCTCTTGAGTCTGGTTCCTCTCAAGGTTCCTTCCTCAGGCTTGCTCATTAGGGATCTAAATTTAAATCCATGATCAGATTTACATACAGCTGCTCTGTGACAACGTCCATTGTTAAAAGCGCAATATAAATAAAATCAAATTGAACGACGAGTGCATTCGTTCCCTCTCCAGTGGAAATTTCTGTCCACGATGCAGTGTCGATAGAGACCTGTGTGAAGAAAAAATAATAATAATAAAAAAGACAGTGAATCAGACTTAACAGAATCCAATTTAGTCTAGTATGACCTTCAAGCTGTAAATAATTGAATAAATGAATAATCACAATGACACTAGGACAGTTTAGTTCTCTCTGTATTACTACTGCAATAGAAGAAAGATTAGAAACTCACCTAGATAGATATAGCTCGTAGGTTTTTATGTCTAGATGAGACTGTCAGCACTACTTTTGTATACCTGATGAGGCACATCAATGTCTGAGTTACTAGGGGAAAAAAATACACATAAGACAGGTCAGCCTCACAATCCAACCGAACATCCAACACACACGAAGATAAACACTGTGTAATTATGTTGGAAAATAACTCAAAACTCACCTGACGTCAAACTTATTAGCTGCAATTAAATAAGGAAAAACATACATAAACATTAGTTTATTATAATATAACCTAACATATTTGATTTCATATTTGTATTTTAATGTCAATGTAAAAAAAAAAATCATTCTAGAGAAAGATTAAGAACAGGAATATTACAACAACAAAAAAAGAAAGGAAGAAAAAATCCATTAATATATGTAGTAAAGAAAAGTGGAGAGGGGTGAGGGTCATAGGGTAAAATAACAAATCATTTCTTTTCACCTTTTAACTTTCGGAGTCTCTTCAGTATCCAGAAAGCGAAAGCGATGCTGGAAAACGCAGTAGTGCATCCTACACCCATTGTCAGGCCAGACACCAAAGTTGGGCTTAATGACACAGGATGAGCTGGTGGAAATGAAGATAATAAAAAGAATAGACGGAAATGAAGATAATAAAACAACTATGGGCTTCCTGGACTATATCTCACTACTGAACTATTTTATTATTATTTTAAGGAAAATTCTGATGTATTCAGTGTGTATAAAATATAAATAACGCATGTATAAGGTTAACACGTGTCAGGTTACACCGCCAGCCTAATTTTTTACCTTGGCACTCGGGCACCTCTCCAGTCCAGTTGCCATTAAGGTTGCACATCACTATGTTGTGACCATGAAGCTGATAGCCACTGAGACAGCTGAAGGAACAGGAAGTACTGAAGACAGCCTCCTCTGAAGAACAGTTGATGAGGCCATTGATTGGCTCCTGGAGGTATGGGCATCCCACTGCTGTGTAGAATAAAAATAAGGGAGGAAAAAACTTCAACGCATGCAAGCTCTAATCTTTTGAATATGTTACATAAAAATACAACATTTGGCATTTTGACTGTTTTAGATTGGTTAGAGTGTAGTGCCCAGCTTCAGTCCGGTTAGTTTCACATGATTCAACAGCACTTCATTACTGGGCTTTGGTGCTGGACCTCAGAAATGGAATTAAGGATCTTTGAGCTGGGTATTGTACCTGTGCAGTTGGGGACAGATGTGCTCCATTCTCCTGTCTCTGTACACTTTGTGCTTGATGCTCCCTCCAAGATGAACCCCTCACCACATGTGAAGCTGCATATAGAGCCTAGACTGAGAGTCTGGTCCGTACAGGATACGCTGCCATTCTGTGGAGTCTGGAGAGCGGGGCACTGAACAGCTGCAGAAGCAAAAGGGAAATGAAGGTTCAATTTATGTACTGCTACAGATGCAAGATGGTGGAGATGATCCACTTTGCTTTCAGGCATGAATAAAAATTGGTTTGGGGTCAGCCAAAGATTGAAGTCCTGTACCTGTGCAGCTGGGGACAGATGTGCTCCATTCTCCTGTCTCTGTACACTTTGTACTTGATGCTCCATTCAGGATGAACCCCTCACCACACGTGAAGCTGCATATAGACCCTAGACTGAGAGTCTGGTCCGTACAGGACACGCTGCCATCCTGTGGAGTCTGGAGAGCGGGGCACTGAACAGCTGCAGGAAAATGAAGGTTCAAGTTTATGTACTGCTACAGACGCAAGATGGTGGAGATGATACACTATGCTTTCAGGAATGAAGAGTCCTGTACCTGTGCAGCTGGGGACAGATGTGCTCCATTCTCCTGTCTCTGTACACTTTGTGCTTGATGCTCCGTTCAGGATGAACCCCTCACCACACGAAAAGCTACATATAGACCCTAGACTGAGAGTCTGGTCCGTACAGGACACGCTGCCATCCTGTGGAGTCTGGAGAGCGGGGCACTGAACAGCTGCAGATTAAACACAAGTAGGATTCAGTTTGCTCCATTGTCTTTTAACCTATGTAAACATAAATGAACATAGAAAATTAATCTTGTAAAGGACTAAGTCCTGCTTCTAACCTTTACAGGATGGTGTCTCCTGGCTCCACTGAGCAGTTTTGGTGCATGTGAGCTCCGACATGCCCAAAAGTTGGAACCCAACATTACAGCTGAACATGCACCTGCTCCCATAACTATCACCAATGCAGCTCATTTTCCCATCTCCTGGCTCCTCGAGCGTCGGACAGCGGACCGCTGTGAGGTACACACAGAAATTGTCATTGTGATGGACACACTCATTAAAGGCACTCTAGCCCCAAACAGCAGTGCCCTCTGAGTCAGCAATTTAAGTTCTGTTAACTGCACGTTGCCTGGTTTTACAGCTAAGCTGTAACTGTGTCAGCTTCTTCAAAGATTTACAAAGGGCAAGAACTGCGTTGAACTTTTTAGCATAAGAAGTTTCAGCACTAGGTGTATGTTTGTGGCCTCTTCTTACCTTCACAGGTAGGCTGTGAGTCATTCCAGTGCCCAGAAGGATTACACGTCAGCCAGCTGGAGCTGGAGCCTGTTAGAGTATACCCTTCATCGCAGCTAAACACACAGGAGGACTGATAGCTGAAGTCTTGTAGCGGATGATTGCACTGTATGGTTCCATGTAGTATCATATTCAGCTTGAAGCACTGGATTACTACAAAAACAAGGACCAAACAAAACAATATAAGTGACCTGGTTGTTTAATTTACATGTAAGTTTCTGTGGTTTTAAACTGGGGGGGTGTTGAAGCTACTTACGTTCACAGGTTGGGGGTTTGTTGGACCATGCTTGCGTACCACCACACTGTGCCGTTTTTGCGCCGACTAACTGGTAGCCCGCCTTACAGGAATACTCGCATTCGGATTTGTATGAGAATTCTCCATTAGGGTGGCGGCACTGGACACCGCCATGTTCAGGGGCAGAGATTTCCTTTGCTTCACATTTAACAACTGAAAATCAAAAAAGTCCATTTTTATAGCCTTGTTATTATTATTATATATTATTATCCATACACTAGTACATAGTGGGAAGAAATAGAATAGAATGCCTCCAGGACCATAGCAAACATACAACACAAACGAGGGACAGTAAAGACAGGACTATTAGGATGATAAGATTCCAGTGAGACAACTGAACAACCCTTTACTTTTAGATTCTAGGACCTAGATTCCTAGAAGTGCAAATAATTCAACAAGCAACATACAAATCAGTAGCTTTACTAAACTACAGTTTCTACATGGCAGTAGAAGCTCAGTGATCACAATACTTGGTATATTTGGTATGTCGTAAGACATTTATGGCCTTGGTGTAACTGCTGCTCTAGTTGCCTGTAAGCGCTGTAAACAGATAAATGAAACACTACAAGAAAGAACAATAACAAATTGATCATACAGTACTACTCACCATGTTCACACTTGACTCCATAAAAGCCCTCAAAACAGTCACACCTGTGGCTGTTGATGGTCTCAACACACTCCCCATTATAACTACAGGAGTCTTTCTTACAGGACGCTGAAGGAGAGAGAGAAAAAAAGGTTTTACGTTTGTACATACAATATAGACCGAATCATTTTCTTGGAATGTAGATTTGCCAAAAGCGCAAGATGGCGTCTTATCATTAGTGGGGCATTTTCAGATCACATACCAGTGTAACAGAGTGCAGTCTTCTTCTTTTGGCAGGACTCATCGTTCCACTTGCCTTCGTCCTCGTGTCTCTTGATGTAGATTTCCACACAGTCCTCATTGTTGCGTCCGTTATTAGGCTCTCCTTTGGCCCAGTTCTCAGCCTCTGCGGTCAGATGCTTCCCGGTTCCCACCCAGGTCCAGGTACTGTTGATTTTGCGAATGCCGATCCAGTAGTATCCTGCCACCTTGGGGAGCAGGTCGTTGAGGTATTCAATCTCACCATGGTTTTGAATGGCCACCATGTTTGTGTAGTGTTTCATGCACCAATCACGGGCTGTCGTCCAGTTCATGGTAGTGTTTGAGTGATGGTACGACCAGCCTTCGACTCCTGTATGCCGATTCAGCACTGCGTGAGGAAGCAAAGACATTCAAATCAAAACTGTTTCTCTAATACATGTAGTGGCAATGTTATGTTCCTTTAAAAGGGCCGAATAGATTTCTTACTTGAGAAGAGAAGGATGAAAACTGTCGAGATTGTGGACACGTGTGCATTGTAGAAATCCTGTAAAAGTGAAACAAGGCTTTAATGAAATGAACCTACTATTGGCGTTCGAATACTGACTCGCAGGAGCCCATAGGAATCTCTGCAAACGATGACGTCTTGGACAGTGAAAATATCTTGAATATAGACAAATGTATCTAGTATTTCTTATTATAAGATAAGAATACAATAAACCAAATGTAAAATTAACAAACCTGGAGTACTGTGCAAACGTTTTACGCACCGTATTTTTTTTGTATAAACTTTGTTATAGTTTTTTAATTTTATGACTTCATTATCTACATGTTAAGATTCCCAAACATTAGTTTTCTAGCACAAAATTAACTGTTATAGAAAAATGTCAGTAAAGATTCTGCAAGATGCTCAGTAAAGCTTACAGCTCATTTCCTTATAAAACTGCACTAATTCTACCAGAGGCTACTGTTTTTATTTATTTGTCACACCAACTACTGACTTTGTTTCATTTACTACTGTTTAATGCTCTTTACGGTATTGTTTTCTAAATGGAGAAATATTTCATTTCATTATTTTGAAGGCATCCTTGTTCTACAGCATTTCTTTGCATGTGCCTAAAACTTTTGCACAGTACTGTATTTCTAGAGTTTTTTTTATAGTCTTTTTTCCAGGCAGATAAAATTTAGCTAATTTTAAGCATTTATTCCTAGAAAGAAACAACATCATCTGCCAACAGAACAAGAAAATCTAACGCTTGAAATGGATAACGTACACCTAATACAGGCTGAATAATATTAGATTTGATTTATAATAATCTCATCATAAGAAATGAAATATATGTGCCCGTATTCAAGATATTCAAGATAATGCCACTTGCTAATATATATAAAAAAAATAATAATAATTGTATTGACATTCAAACAGACATTCACATGAGCCCATAGAAAACATTTATCGTTTGTGAGATTACTATAGCAGCACAAGTGAGAAGAATTCCTTTACTTACCATTGTAAGTGATTCTCTGGATGTTAATCCTTTGAGGTATAGTCACGTTACCAGGACAGGATAAATGTCTTTATCAAACAGTTATCTGGTTCTGAGTTCAGAGCTGATGCGAGGGTGACTTATATAGGTGGCTAACCCCTGCCTGGCCCGTGTCCCGGAAACTTGAGGCGACATGGATGAGAGTTTTGGAATTCCGCTTTCTGGAAATACCCTTCCCCTCACTTTCCTTAGTTCCTCAATGGATTGGAGAGGAAGCATGGTCAAGACGTTTTTCTGTCTGGGGAAATTCCTACTTCCAGAACAATGATTAGATATAGCCATAATTACACTTCTCAGCCAAATATTATTTCAGTCTCACTTTATTGTAATCCAGTGGATTCTGGTAAAAGTCCCCTTTGAAAGTCTGGAACAGCAAGGCAAATTCTTTATATATATATATACACACACACACTGAAGACATTTGAGTTTGAGATCAAAAGATGAATATCAGACAGTAGATCATAATTTCAGCTTTCATTTCCTCATATTTACATCAATTTACATAGATGTGTTTAACAACTTGGCACCTTTTGTTTGAACCCATTAAACCCACCCATTTTGAATTTTTCAAGGTGTATGCTTGTGGCCTCTTTTCATCTTCACAGGTGGGATGTAAGTCATTATAGTGCCCAGATGTGTTACACATCAGCCAGCTGGAGCCTGAACCTGTCAGTGTATACCCTTCCTCACAGCTAAACTTACAGGAGGACTGATGGAGGGCAGATGCCAAAGCACCCGTTTGTCAAGCGATCAAAAATATTGGAACATTGTGACTGACAGGCGTTTCTTGTTGCCCAGGTGTGTCCTCTTAAATTGATTGTTTGAACAATTAATAACTCGGTATATCTACTCTTGGTTTGAGCCTTAGATTTCACCTGTGAAGACTGCATTTATTGTTAAAAAAAATAAACAACATGAAGATCAGAGAGCTGTCTATGAGAAACGTGAGCCATATTCAAGCTGAGAAAATCAATCAGAGCCACTGCACAAACATTGGGTATAGCCAATACAACAACTTGGAATGTCCTGAAAAAGAAAGAAACCACCGGTGGACTCACAACCAGACATGGAACGGGTCGACCAAGGATAACAACAGCTGCTGATGACAAAACGTTGTGAGAGCTGTGAAGTAAAACCCAAAATAACAGTCAGTGACATCACCAACAACCTCCACAGGGCAGGGTGAAGGTCTCACCATACACCGTTCGAAGAAGACTTCGAGAGGAGAAATATACAGGCCGTACCACAAGATGCAGACCACTCATCAGCAGCAAGAATCAGAAATCCAGACTGGAATTCACAAAGAAATACAGAGATGATCCACAAAAGTTCTGGAACCAAGAGGAACCTCTACCAAAGTGATGGAAAGGAAAGTGTGTAGAAAGAAAGGATCTGCTCATGATCCAGAACATACAAGCTCATGTGTGGAACATGGTGGAGGTGAAGCTTCACAGAAGAAGAAACCAGCAGTTTGGTGATGTTAGTGGGTCACCAGCTTAATGCAGTTATTGTAAGCAAGGGATATGCAACCAAATATTTTTGTCATGCTAGAGATATAGCATATTGTATGACTTCTGCATTATTGAGTCAGTTAAAAAAAAAAAAACATTTTATATTTCCAAATATTCCTTTTTTTTAAACAAAAAATAAAATGTTACCGAAAAGAAAACTGTTTGTATGAATCATTTTTACTCAGATAGAAATCTTAATGAATCATGGGTCTTTCAGTTCATTCTCACTGGCGAGTCAACAACTGATATTTGCTTAATATTTGGACAGAAATAAAAACTGTTCACACTACTAGTGTTCTTTAATATTGGAATTTATTTGACTTAAAAAATAAAACATTTTAATTGCAAGAATTTGTGTCAGTGATATCAACCCATTGACTTAAATGTATCAGATTCATAAAATGTCATGAATCACATTTGCTGCTTTAATCTGCTCTCTTTGTGTCGTCTGCTGCTTTTCTTTCCCCCATTGCACATTTGTTTTTTCTTTCATCCAAACTGCTCAGTTTTTAGATTTTTAAAAATGTTTTTTTCAGATATTTTGTGATTAAGTGTTCTGACCTGCACACGTCACTAGAGCACTTACATCTTATGTTTAGGCTATTCCCTGGAAGCCATTTATAATGCTGATAAGCCTTTGGAACTGATCCAACTAATACATTTTCATTTCCATAACCCTGAATAACACCATCGCTCAAAATTGTGTAGCCTTTGGCAGCTGAAAGTGACCTTCAGCAGTGTCCTGTCACGCTGTAAAAAAGGTCATTATAGCCGACCCGGTTGGGAAGTAGTGATTGCTGAACTGGCTCCAGTGCGGTCACATTCAGCTGGCACATAGTATTCTTATTCCATGCAAATGATCACCGTCTCTGAGCATGTGTTTCTTCCATGGTTTTTTTTTTAGAAAGTTGAGACTGCTAGTCTTATTACAATGAACAAACCCACATTAGAATGCTAAAAGACTGATTAATCATGGTCTAGCATCATTTAAAAAATGCCACTTTGCTGCTTTCAGTGCCTGTGTATAGGAGGGGATGTTCTGTACTGTGTATACATAAATGCTATATGTGTCTATGCCAGGAAAAAAGCAGGATGTGAGTAAGCATATGAGGAAACAAGCATACCAAGCATACATTTGTAAATGAGTACTAAACTAAACACACATTTCATTTACTGCAGAATATTTTTTTTAATTACAATGAGCCATTTGTACTTATATAAGAGTATAATTTATAAACCTATGCACAATCTCTGAAAAATTATTTATTAGTGGTACAGTGATACTACGACAAACACGGAGTCACAGACACGCTTGATCTTAATTGTCAGGGCTTTTTAGGAGGGTGCAAAGTTTACTTCAGTAAAGGATTGTTGGCCTGCATCACCAGTTTTCTCAGTAGAGCATGGCCTTTTCCCCTCACACCTTTGTTTTAATCTGACCCTAGGTATAGCATGTTTACACAGACTCACGTTAGCTTCCTCTTAAAGAGGAAAAAAATGTGTTTTCCTTTCCAGAAATTCAACAACAGAGAATTACAGTGAGGTGGAGCTTTCCATGAACACACATCCAGTTAAATGTACAGCAAAGCCTAAAGTAAAAAATAAGATAATATAATGATATGATATGATATGCCATTGGTTGGATATATAGAAAGAGTTAAAACTAAGTCTTAGAAACATTTGCTTTAAGCGACATCATTTATCTCACAAAAACGCTGTTGGTTCAGAATTCTTGTACGGATTCACTTCAGCCTCTTCTTGCTGAGAAAAACAACTTTCAAACGTTTATTTATTTATTTTTTTAAAATATGATCGAGGCAATGGTTTGGAGTCACACTTTTGAAGCAGTGATCACAATCATAATAAATCATAAAACCTTAAAGCTTAAAGCTATCTAATTCTTGATAAACATTGGACTGGATAAGGATAAGTGTATTTTGACACACAACACAACATAGAACACGGAAAGACAACATGTGCAAAAAGACGTGGATGTCACGTACAGGTCAACCCATTTACATCTTTAATTGCACATTCAGACACAAACTTAGTGCAGTTATAGTTGCAGGTAATGCAAATGGTTAAAGTTTTTCTCTCTCTTTTTTTTTTTTTTTTTTTTTTTTTTTTTACAGTTTAAGGTCTTTTAAGATCATTCGTATATTATTAATAATGGGTATGGCAAGAAATAGCCAGAGTGTCAGGTACTGATAAGCTTCCAGACTGGGAAAGTCCTCAGTGGAAAGTTTGGAGAGGAAATTGATGACATGAAAGTGAGCGAGAGAGAGACTGCACAATATTCCACAAGAATGGTAAATTGGTCAGCAGTCCAGCATGTGTAATCTCCAAGGATAATTACCCATCAACAACATAGCTCTAGATGTTATGGAGTTTAAAATGATCCTTTGTTACTCCTCAAAAACAAATTGGATGGAAAATTAAGAATGGGCTTCAGTCAAGAACTTTTAAATCAGTGGTACACCAACTCTGTTCTTGGAGATCTACCTTCCTGCAGACTTTAGCTCCAACCATAATCGTGCCCACCGGACCATCTAGTCATTGCCTTAAGAAGTTCTTGATCAGGTGTGTTAGATTTTGGTTGGAAGATGCTTGGTGACCGCTGCTTTAAATGAAAAAGAGAAAACACACTGCAAAAAAAAGAGAAATTTCGAGAAAGTAAATAAAAAAAGCCTTGTTTCTGGGAAATTAGTTTTATTTTTCTGTAAAAAGATAAATAATCTTGACAAGCATGTTTTACATTAGAAAAGTAATCTCATTTCATAAGATCTTCCAGCAAATATTAAGCTACATTTAACCAGTAACAAGCTACCATAATGGTTAGCAGAATATAACATTATATCAGAGGAACACAGTTGTTTTGCTTATTTTAAGACTAAGACCACTTTCAAAACTTAAATTTTGAAGCCGCTGTGTGTCGTGGTTATGCTGAAATCCACACTGAACTCCATTACCCATCAGCCCCAGAGTTTTGCCCGTTTCAATTACAATGCTAAAAATAAATGCTTCTGGTGCTTTAATTTCAGACAAAGGCACTTATTTTTATTATACTGTTTGAAGAAATTGTGTCTTATTGTAAGATTTTTTTGTTGTTGTTGCTAATTATTCATCTTAAATTAAAGGATAAATTCTTAGTCGGCTCAACCAAGAGACCAAAACATTCATTTTAAGTAAGTCTATCTTGAATAACTGATTGCTTGTAGTAAACATGATTTGATTAAATTTTGGCATTTCTGTCTAGTTTTAATATCCAATAGTATCTTTTACTGACTATATTTATGCTTTTTTCAGGAATTCTTTCCAAGTCAGTTTTGCTTACCCTATTGTCAGATTGTTATTTTGGTTTGATTTGAGTATATTTTTACTAGCTTGTTTCATACAGTACATGCATAATTGAAAAGCCAAAGACAAAAATTCTGTGAAAATCTGTGAATATTACAATTTCATATAATGTCACCTAATGTGATTTTAGATATGATTTATTTGTAGGTGCTAGGTGACAAAAAAAATGTTTCTTAGGTGTGTGCTTAACATGTGTGATCCTACTCAGGTCACATTGTCATTTTCTAAGGATGAGTATTAGGGCATTTTCAGACCTGTAGATCTGTGCTTTGTTCGGAAATGTGGACTTAAATTGTTGCATTTTCTCCTCGGCTTGGTTCGCGTTCACAAAGCAAGATTTCAAAGCGTACCAGAATGTGTTCATGCAAGTCACGTGTGAGTAAAATGTCCTGTCGTTGTTCCAGGGTCCCGTACCATAGCGGCCATCCCATCCAGATAAATAGACAACAGCTCTGCAAGATTATTATGGCTTTCTTTCTAGCTGTAGTTATTATAATTAATCTAATTTATATGTTCCCCAGAGACGAATAAAGCCCATCTCCCTGAGACGCTCACTAAACACTTTGTAAACCTCTGTGTGTTTTTGAATGTTGTTCAGAAATATGTTCATCAGACCAAATTTCAATGAGGCATTGTACCTTGTCTTTGGTCCAAGTTAAACTGCGATTCATGTTGCGAGCTATTAACAAAACAAACATGCTTTTTACGTAACGCTGTTCCCATCATGCATTGCTATACAGGTCAGTTCGTTGGGTTTTCTCACCACAAGCTAACCGCTCCAGGGTTTGCTCGCAACCGGGCCGATTGTTTTGGTGCGGATCCAAGCGCGATTGCCGTGTTCGTACATATACATGTCTTAACGAACCGAACCAAGGGAGAAAACGCACCAGGTTCCGAAACAAATGCTACAAACAACCCAAGTGTGAATACACCCTGTATATCACCCCATCCAAGACTGCCTCCCCAATAAAGCCATTGGGGCTAACCTGGCTTCCCCACCAAGTGCAGTAAGTCCCGCCTCCTCTTCATTTTCATTGGTTCCTCTGACCAACCAATCAAAATACTTCTTAGCCTTATACGAGGTTTGAGCCCGAAATAGCCAGCAGGTTCACCGCAGAGATGGCTGACTGTTTGAGTAAAGTCCCAGACGTGGAGATCGACCCGGAAGGGAAATTTAAATACATTTTAGTGAGAGTGAAGCTTAAAGGTGGAGCTGACCACAAAGACATAGTGAGAGGCACAAAGAGTGCTGAGTACCACAGTAAGTTCAGGAGACGAGTATAAACCGGAAGTGCTCGTGTCGGTTTGCTGTTACGTGACCGCGAGGGACGCAAATGAATCCTCACTTTTGTAGATTGTTCTCTTTCCACAGCGAGTACTCTTAGTTATCATTTAAATGAACTGCAAGCTGGAAAGTGTACATCCGGCCAGGGATCCACTGGCATAAAGTCGGCTTTACGTTGGACCTTCGATATTCGCAAATTAAGGGATCGTCTTTAAAGTTACATACGACACTTACACGTATACACGTTTCTAACTTCAACAGCATTTGAAGGGACTGACTTACAGTCACAAAACCAACTGTAAAGTGTGCTTGTAGTTGTCAGGTATGATGCACATCTTTTAGATTTGGTATTTAGAAACGTGTATACCAATGTCGTAGGTAACTTTAGAGACGGTCCCTTAATTTGCGAATCTCGAACGTCAAGCCAAATTTATACCTGTCAGGGATCCTACAGGAGCTGGAGGTCACGTGACGCGCACAACTACGCTTTACTAGCGTAACTAGCTAGTATCAGCCAATTAACTAACCTAACTAAGCTGAGTATAGAGAAAGTGGGGTCAAAGACTTCAAACTCCAAAACATCCCAAGAAATCAGTCCCATTTTTTTTTTTTTTAATTAAGAAAAGAAACAGAATCCTCCACAGCAAGGCAGCAGTGCATCTCCGCAAACTATCAGTCCTCAACCAACTAACCAGTGCCACTTTATGATGCCTAGCATGCACACACACTGGCCTGTGCTTTCTTTCTTTCTTCTTTTTTCCATTTGTGCCATTGATGTTGTTTTATTTATACTTGTGTGTTTAGAAGGTTGAATATTTGACTAGTATTTAAACAATGCATTGCAAAATGTGAATAGTAAACTGACCATCCCTGGTAGATAATATGCCACTACATGTTTATTTTAGCGTCCCTTTCTTTTTAAGCATGCAGTTTAGTGTGTAGTATACCGTGTGGAAGACGGTCTCTCTGAGCGTGTCCTGACTAGGCTGGGGACGACGGTATCAGGGATGGTCGATAGATTCCAACTATTGCCATGGCTTTCAGGACAGACGATTGAAATATCTGTAGGTGTATGATGATAATACATAAAGTGCGCTGTGGCATGTAATATGCGTTTCGTTTTCACCTTAATAACCTGTCTGACGTTTTATATCTGTCTTAACGACTAAACATTAGCAATCACAGTGACAGCCGACTCATAACCAGCTTCGGGGGTGTGTATGTGTGTGTGTGTGTATGTGTGTATATGTATATGTATGTGTGTATATATATATATATATATATATATATATATATATATATATATATATATATATATGATGCGTATGTCTAGCCACGCCCCCTTTCCCAACCTCAAAGCCAAAGGTGATACTATTGTCACTCGGACAATGGCGTGTCGCACACAACCTCACAAGCGTAGTACTGACTTGGCATTCACAGCTCAGCACAACCCACCAAATCTGTGAGCTCTTGTTATGAGTTTTGTTAGCTAGTGTGTGCTTCCTCATAAATGTGCATGAGGATCTTGGGAACCATAAGTGGGCACATCTGTTAAATTGACATTGACCTTACAGGCTTGCAAATCCTTTTTATCATGTTGACTTCCAAGAGAAATACGAAACGCATGCTTTTTCCACCCCGCGGTAAATGGCAGTGATACTGTCCAGGCCATACTGATGCAATATTGATTTCAATATATTATTGCCACAAGCTATGCATTATAGCCAGATGAGGATGGCTTCCCTTCTGAGTCTGGTTCCTTTCAAGGTTTCTCCTCATATCATCTTAGGGAGTTTTTCCTCACCACCGTCGCTATCGGCTTGCTCAATAGGGATTAATCCACACATTTAAAATCTGTATCCTGTGTTTATATGTTTCTGTAAAGCTGCTTTGAGACAATGTCCATTGTAAAAAAACGCTATACAAATAAAATTGAATTGAATTGAATTGTAGCATATGTTGATCCATATTAAACTAAACTAACTGGGCAGTTCACTCATTATTACAGTGGGTTCAGAAAGTATTCAGACACATTTCAGACGTTTTTGCACAAATTAAATCTAAAATGGATTTCATTTGCACACAACAACCCACGATGACGAAGCGAAAAAGGTGTTTGTTGTCATTTTTGCAAGTTTATTAAAAAATCAAAAACTGAAGTCTCTTTTAGATAAGTACTCTGACCCTTGGGTAAGGCACTCTGAATTTAGCTCAGGTGCATCCAGTTTGCTGTGATTATCTGCAGATGTCTCTAGAACCTGGCTGGAGTCCAGGAGGGGGAAGCATGGTGGCGGCGGCATCAGGCTAGCAAGCTTCCCAGCAGCACGGATCGGGAGACTGGTCAGAATTGAGGAAAGGATCAGTGCAGCCAAATACAAATCGGTCCTTGAAGAAAGCATGCTTCAGAGCACATGACCTCAGACTGGGACGAAGGTTCACCTTTCAGCACACCCCAGTGGATACAGCCAAGACAACGCTGGAGTGGCTTCAAGACTTTGACAAATTTCTGAATGTCCTTGAGAGGACCAACCAAAGCCCAGGCTTGAACTCCAGAGAACATCTGTGGAAAAAACCTGTAGATTTTCACAGAAGCTCCCCATATCCCCAGGATCTGCCTGGAAGCATGGTAGAAACTGTCCATATCTAGGTGTGGAAAGCTTGTAGAGACTTGAAGACTCAAAGCTGCCAAAGGAGCTTCTACAAAGTACTGAATAAACCCTACGGTCTGAATACTTATCTAAATGAGAGATTTAAGTTTTTGATTTTGTATACATTTGCAAAACTTGTTCTCGCTTGGTCGTTATGGTTTTATTGTGTGTAGATTAATTACCACAAAGCTAATTTAATCCATTTTAAAATGAAATATTTTTGCACCTGTTTTCTATGCACCGAAATATTTTGCACGTGACCTAATCTCTCTCATTTTAGATCATATCTTTGAAAAGTTGAGCCCTGCGATGGACACACTAGGTCTGGAGTGTACCTGCCTTGGTGGTGGAAAGATAGAGCATGACAGCAACAAGAAGACACTAAGAGTGTTTGGAGAGTCCACGGTAATTGTGCATTATCTCGTTAGTTTAAAAAAAAAAAGGTTTCTGAGCTAAAAAGCTTTCCCTCGTAATGTGTTCTCACATGTAACCTGTACATGTTTTTAGGGCTATGGAAAGGCTGACCATGCCGTCACAGTGGGAAAGCTGAGAGCTGTCTTCAAAGACTACGAGATCACAATGGAATAAATAAATAAATAAATAAAAATCTGCTTTTCCCCTCAGTCCTCTGAGATTTTAACAATGTGAGATGAAGTTCATAAAGGAAGTGAGTGTGTGATGTGTACTGTGATAAACACATCCTGGCTCCATCACAGAATGTCTCTGTCTGCTATGAGGCTAGAAATAGTACAGATGACACACATCATGCATTTGGCTCACTTGAGTACAGAAATCAATTAATACATGCTTTCACCCTGCAAGTACTCATCACATAGAAGAAGAAAATATTTGTTCGACTGCACGAACGGCTGCTTTAATCAAGCACAAATTAGGCAGAAGCCTACAAGTTCCTCTTCCTCTCATCTTCCTGCTTCTTGTGTCAGCACTTATGGGAACAATAGAAAAGATTCTGAAGGTGCCAAACATGAATGTTAACAGATCTTATCAGCTTTATATATATATATACATCGACAGTGCGTTGTATTCCCGTTACAAGACTTTTAGTAACCCAACTTATTAACCCAAATTAACAAGTCAAAGATGCTGTTTTAGATCATGTTGTCACACCCAATTATAGGACATCAGGGAATGCGCTGAACCTTATTTGCATACAGGTACTGTGAAAAAGTTTTAATATATAAAATGAATAATATATATAAGCCCAATTTAATCTATAATTTTTAGTAGGGCCGATCATCTTTTGTAACACAGAGGAAGACACTCCTTCTTTAGGCAAACCTCCTTACAAGAATCTCATATTGATTGTTCTCGTAAGTGCAGTGATAATCACAGGAAGCCTTTAATGTTCCAGCAGAAACCACAGGAAGCTGATATTTATGGAGGTGTGTTTTCACACACATGCTTTCTCACCTACGGGAATTTTAAGGGATCGTCCCTATTCAACAGAAGCTCAATTGCAAAAACATGAAGATGAAAATGGGGGTTAATGTGAGAGAGCTAAAGGAATAAAGTGCCACTGCGTTGTTCTCTTTAGGTCGAGATGAATTTCCACGTGGCACTACTGTCAGTGCGAGCTGTCAGACGGCACTGTGGGTAATGCTGGAAACTGTTAACCATAGTGAAAACATAAGAATGTAAAAAAGTCAACTCAGCATATCATTACAAAGTAGATCTTGTATGCCAATGACGATTTATGCAACGCTACACTACTTCAGAGCTATGAATTATACACTTTAAATGGAAAGTTAGACATGAAACAGTTTGGGTATTGTTTTGGGAAAATCGTAACATTTTATTTATATCTGCATTTTTGGACATCATAATCATTTAGGAAGTACTGGTATGCTGGTGAAGTGGACCCGTCTCAATAGGTAGCCTATTGAATGGTGTCATCAGGTATCTGGGTCTGTAATAGAATAATACAAGGAACATTTTTTGACCGTTCTAAACCCACTGTGTATGTGTAGCAGCCTGGGAATCCCTTCACATAATGAAATTTTGATATTTTCTTCTATACATAGATCTGTGAAATATATATCGTTTCCTAAATTGAAGCGACTTTGTCTGTGGCATTGTTGTTGTGGCCAGATGGTCTGGTTTGATTATTTCAGAAATTGCTGATCTCCTTGGAGTCTGATGCTACATTGAACACAGGCTCACTGAAACTGGACAGTTGTAGATTGGAAAAAGGTCAGGTGATGTTTTTCTAATCTCAACTGTCCCCACAGCCTGTGCCCACTGAAGCCTCAGATTGCTGTTCTTGGCTGACAGGAACCCGATATGGTCTTCTGCTGTGCATTCTGAGACGGTCTTCTCCTCACCGTGTTGTGGAGTGGAGTTCTTATAGACTCCCTGTAGGCTCGAACCAGTCTGGACATTCTTCTCTGACTTCTCTCATCAACAAGGCATTCCACCTGCAAAACTGCTGCTCACTGCATGTTTTTTTACTTTATTGCACCATCCTGTGTAAATTCTAGAGACTGTTGTGTGTGAAAATTCCACGAGATCAGTAGTTTCTGAAATACTCAAACCAGCCCATCTGGTATCAACAACCACACCGTGACCAGTCATAAAGATCACATATTTCTCCATTCTGATGTTTGATATGAATATTAACTGAAGGTTTTGACCTGCATATGCATGTGCTTTTTATGCATTGTGCTGCTGCCACATGATTGCCTGATTAGATAACTACATGAATGAGCTGGTGTATGGGTGTTCCTAATAAAGTGGACGGTGATTGTGTGCCATGAATCTACATAATCTTGAAGCTGGAGGAAAAATCCATATGCAATCCCCTCCGGAACTCTTGGAACGGCAAGGCCAGTTCATTAGTTTTTGCTGTAGACTGAATACATTTGGTTTTGAGATCAAAAGATGAATATGAGAATTTCAGCTTTCATTTCCTGGTGTTTATATGTAGATTTGTTAAAGAACATAGAACATAGCACGTTTTGTATCAGACCATCCAATTTTTAGGTGAGGAAAATGATTGGAACATGTGGCTGACAGGTGTTTCTTGTTACCCAGGTTAGATTGATTGTTTAAACAATAAATAGCTCTTAAAATCTACTCTTGGTTTTATCCTTCAGTTTCTTCACATTCTCACTAATCTTTATTGATGATGGAACTCGTGATGGTAGCAGCAGAATGAATTCAGAAGTTTACAGGAACATTTTGTCTGTAGATTTACAGAGAAATGCATCCAAATGAATCAGGAGGAACTTCATCATGCAGCAAGACAACGATCCAAAACACACTTCCACCTTAACACGGGACTTCATCAGGGGGAAAAGTGGAAGGTTTTAGACTGGACACGTCAAGCACCAGACCTTCACCCAACTGACACTAAATGTTCTATGTTTTATGTTCTTTAACACGTCTAGATGTAAATACCAGGAAATTAAAGCTGAAATCCTAAACTCGCGTCTCCATCTCTGGACCTCAAACCCTTTGGTGTCTTTGGTGTACAGCACACACAACTGAATCAGCCTTGTAGTTCCTGTAGTTTAAGGCATCTAGCTCCTGTAAAATACCATGAATACTATTACACCCTGCAGCAGCTCAGATATAACTCTTTATTTTGGGTCACTAGTGAAAAAAATCTAATGCAGATTTATAATTCTGTCATGCAGACTGATTTATACATATCCTTTATACACTGTTGGTTTATATGTATTAACCCAATACAAAAAGCGATAATAAAGTGATATATAGTTTAGAAAGCCTTTTTGAAAGTGTGCTCATTAACGACACTGAATGCGTTCATCTGTCTCGCGCACGCGCCAGACTTTTATAACTTAAAACGTTCTGACCAATTTCAGTCGCGCGCGCTACTGATGTCATTGCACACGAGCGCGCTATTTATTTATTTATTTATTTAAAGCCGTACCTTGCCTTAAATGAGCGTTAAAGTGCTGCTTTGTAGAATGTCATAGAATATTCTACCACACATGCGCTTTACATTTGAACAACGTCCACCAAATATCACGCCCCCCCCCCCCCCCCCCCCCCGCGTTACAGCTGAATGGGCTCGTCCATAATGCTGAGGAAAGAAGCGGCTCATTTAAAACGCAAAGGCGAGTATTTTAAATGTTTACAGTTTTTATTTTTATTTCTTTTTACGGATTTTTGTGCAAATATTATTTTGTCCGTTCCTGTTATGTTTTAATGGTAAGTATAAGGTTTTTTTCCCCGCTTGTGAGTTTATAGACTCAGTTGAATGTGTCTTGTTAGCTAGCTATCAGCTAGTTGTTAGCTAGTTGTTAGCTAGCTGTGCAGTTGTTAGCTAGTTGTTAGCTAGCTGTGCAGTTGTTAGCTAGTTGTTAGCTAGTTGTTAGCTAGCTGTGCAGTTGTTAGCTAGTTGTTAGCTAGCTGTGCAGTTGTTAGCTAGCTGTTAGCTAGCTGTGCAGTTGTTAGCTAGTTGTTAGCTAGCTGTGCAGTTGTTAGCTAGTTGTTAGCTAGTTGTTAGCTAGCTGTGCAGTTGTTAGCTAGTTGTTAGCTAGCTGTGCAGTTGTTAGCTAGCTGTTAGCTAGCTGTTAGCTAGCTGTGCTGTTGTTAGCAGGTCTGTTATACACACTAACTCCACTTTCTTCTGGCTGAATGCAGTGATTTCTCTCAGCACACACATCTTTACGGGCTTAGGCGATGTCTCAAGCTACACTTTTGGAGGAGGTGGTTCAGTGGAGCCCGGAGACATGTCAACAACAACTGAGAGTGGTCCTGCCCAAACTGGTCATATCCTTTACCACCGATTTATAACATTTCATAATCATAATCAGATCTCGGGCACATATACAACCTTACTATGGGCCTTAACGATACAATAAATGCGCATCAGACAGTACAGTCAACACACTGCATCATAAAGTAAACTGTTCATCATAAATCACCTATTATACAGTGGTGCTTAAAAAGAGTTGTTGAAGCTCATCATGGTGGAAAAGGTCACAAAACCATCTCTAAAGAGTTTGGACTCCACCAATCCACAGTCAGACAGATTGTGTACAAATGGAGGAAATTTAAGAGCATATTTCCCCTCCCCAGGAGTGGAGACCAACAAAGATCACTCCAAGAGCAAGACGTGTAATAGTCTGCGAGGTCATAAAGGAAGCCAGGGTTACTTCTAGGCAACTAAAGACCTCTCTTCAGTTGGATAATGTTAATGTTCATGAGTCCACCATCATTGAACAACAACGGTGTGCACGGCAGGGTTACAAGGAGAAAGCTACTGCTCTCCAAAAAGAACATTGCTGCCCTTCTGCAGTTTGTTAAAGATCACATGGACGAGACAGAAGTGTAATGGAAAATGTTTTGCGGAAGGATGAGACCAAGATAGAACTTTTTGGTTTAATTGAGAAGTGTTATGTTTGGAGAAAGGAAAACACTGCATTCCAGCAGAAGAACCTTATCCCATCTGTGAAACATGGTGGTGGTAGTGTCAGGGTTTGGACCTGTTTTGCTGCATCTGGACCAGGACGACTCGCCATCACTGATGGAACAATGAGTTCTGAATTATACCAACAAACACTAAAGGAAAATATCAGAACATGAGTCCATGAACTGAATCTGAAGAGAAAGTGGGTCATGCAGCAAGACAACGATCCTAAACACACGAGTCGTTCTACCAAAGAACGGTTAAAGAAGAATAAAGGTGATGTTTTGGAACGTCCAAGTCAAAGTCCTGACCTTAATCCAGTAGAAATGTTGTGGAAGAACCTGAATCAAGCAGTTCATGTGAGGAAACCCACCAACATCCCAGAGTTGAAGCTGTTCTGTACTGAGGAACGGGATAAAACTCCTCCGAGCCGATGTGCAGGACTGATCAACAGTTACCCCAAACGTTTATCTGCAGTTATTACTGCACAAGGAGTCACACCACATACTGAAAACACACTCACTCACAGATGTGTCATATTAGATCATTTTCCTCCATAAATAAATGACCAAGTATAATTGTCTTTATCTACTTTGAGGACTTGTGTGAAACTCTGATGATGTTTTAGGTCATATTTATGCAGAAAAGTAGAAAATTCTAAAGGGTTCACAAAGTTTCAAGCACCCCTGTAATACCTGAGATGGCATTTAAACCCTAACGATGATTAACGGCAGCCTTCCGTAACCTCTGCCTTTCTTCAGATAATATCCGAGTCTCGGGGCGCTGACTCAGAATAACTTTCAGAGTGTTGAATTGTGTTTTCTCCCCTGCTCAGTCTGGTCTTCACACAGACATGTGGAGTTTGTGTAGGGAGTCAAAAATGGCGGACAGCAAAACACAAATTCTCACAAATTCGTTGCACAAATTCTCAACAATTAAATGACATTTAAAAATTAATCATTTAAGCCTTAGACCCCATACCTATCTGTCGTGGTCCGTTCGCAAACCGCAGATTTATTATCCCACCACTTTACACACAGTTTGTTTAAGAAGACACCTGACTTTAACTTCCTTGACTGTCATACTCCTTTCATCAGAACACTAATAGCTGGAGTGAACACATCAGTAAGTATTTTATCCAGGGGTGGTGTACCTTGTGATGAATCAGCGATGATGGCTATTAGCCTTTATAATGTAATGTAATACTCCTATGATTATGATGTGCATTGGTGGTTTTATATTTACAGATGTTCTGCAGATTATTGTAGACATGTTCCTTCCTCATCTCCCTCTGTCAGAACTTGAGGAAGAATGTTTCTCTAAACTCCTACCTAAGGTGAGGTCTCTCACTGTACACACCAGATTGTGTGTGTTCTCTCACATGATGAAGGACATCTGTTTTTATCTTTCTGTGCAGGTGGTGGTGATGTTTGCTGGCCTTTTGGAAGAGATTGCCAAGCAAATTGGAGACCTATCCAGCCAGAACACTGAGCTCCATGTATTCCTCAGGGATATTCTGCAGGTTCTCTCAATAACATTTGTTAGAGAAGCTCACAATCGGTGTTCAGTATTGCGAGGATTTGTAACGTATGTTAGATAGCATGGTTGGGATTGTCTGGGCATGTTGAACCTGCCCTTAGCACATGTTTCACTGTCCTAAATCCTATATCCTTTATTCCTCATGCATTGAATAATAAACTAATTTGTATAATAGTATGTATTGCCTTTTCTAGTGTGTGTGTGTTGAATATATATGTCTTACTCACTCCACCTGCAGGTAATGTATACTAATTAATATGCTTGGTTTATGTATATAGATGATGGTGAAGACACTGGAAGCTCTGTCTGCGTGTGTGCGCCACGTGTGCACTCTTGATGAGACCATCTCCCTGGACTCCATCCGCTCTCTGCCCTCTTGTGTCCTCCACATCTTAAAGGACACCTTCCAGCACTGCAAGGTACAACGTGCTCAGATCTCTCGCTTTGGTCAGCGAATATGTCTGTATGTTGACTGATCTAAAGCAAATGTTTGTGTGTACAGCATAGCTCATTTAAAGGTAAAAGGTGAGTGGCCATGTTGGTTTGAGGTCACTTGCTGAACTCTGAAGAACTTGGAGTTCAGGAGACCACCCCAAGTAGGAATTCTGAGTTGTGGGAGTGTTTCTTTGAGGTCAGGGATGACAAGTTATGACCTCTAGTCGAATTGCAGCGTTAGTCAAACAATCTTGTTCAGAGTCGAACCCAACGAAGAGTTTTCCACCTCCATGGAAACTCTTACCTGGAACGTTGCGGACACCTGCTGGGGGGGGGAGTACCGTGTGATTATCTACAATTGATTTCGGTTTGGTTTTCAGGATAGTGAGGTTGTATACAGCGGGAGACTGTCACTAGTGGGGGACCTTCTACAGGGTCTGTTCAGAGAAGCCTACTCCCTCCAGAAGTGCCTGATGGAGCTGCTGGATAAGATCAGCCTGGAGAACAGTGCCTCTGAAGAAGAAATATCTGATATAGTCACAGGTTTGCTTCCCTTTTTAAGCTCTTACTCCCAGATTTTCTTCAGGATATTCTTCAGGAATGTAAGTCTGGACCTCCTGACTTTGATTCACATATTTATTATAGGAAGACAGTAAAGTTTTTGTTTTCTTGTGCAGTGATCCACAGTTTGCTGGACATATGTTCAGTCATATCCAATCTTGATATTGCCCTCCATGCTAACACCTGGAAATTCATCATCAAGTGAGTAAACTTTACCCGAATTACTATTACTACTACTAATTTTGTTCTTTCTGTTGTTATTGCCTGATAAGGAAAACGTATAAAACTGGACGGACTCCATTGAAAATGCGTATGAGTAGAATATGGCAGAGGTTGTTGGAATAGGAAATAATCCTGAGATGGTGGTTTGTTGCAGCTCTAATGCTGATCAGTGTAGCGTTCCTAAACTATCTGAAAGAGAGGAAACAACGACCGTGCACACACATTGCAGTCCTGCCTGATTTTCACCACTTTTCCACGAGGGCCGTGCCTCTACAGCATTGCTTCCTGTTACCAGTCCTGAGGGCCACGCAGACAGTCCACCACTTTGCTCCATGGACTTGAGAACCATCTCGACATGCTGACAAAACTGCTGACCCCAGAACGCTCTTAAATTGATTTTTAAGATGAAATATGTCTAAATTCCAAACATACGGAACATGCTCCACATGAAAAAGAGGTTTGCTGAAAAATTGTATTTTTGGAGTTGCAAATTTTCATTAGATAACAACATATTTATTGATGCAAGAGAGGCCTGTAGGTCCTTCAATGTTCTCCTTGGCTCTTTTGTGACTCCCTGGATGAGTAGTCACTTTTAACCAACCAAGTAAATCTTTTAACCATCTCCATGCTGTTGAGAAAGTTCTATTTAAGTGTAGATGTGATTGAACAGGGTTTGCAGTAATCAGGCCTGGTTGTGTCTAGTCCAGCTGAACCCCATTATCAATGCACTTTCATAGATTTGGGGAATTAGTAACTACAGACAAGTACAAATACATTTTCCCACAGGACCAGTTGGCATTGGAGAACTTTTTTGCTTCAGTAAATAACATTATCATTTAAAAGCTGTATTGTGTGTTTTTCAGACTGCCTCTGTTTTATCTCAGATTTAGTTTTCATTTCTGAAACTATTTGGTATGAGATATACACAAACACAGAAGAAATCTTTTTTTGTAAATACTTTTTCACAGCACTGTATATTTTGGCTTTGGTTTTACACCAGTAACTCCAGGTACTTGGTGCTTTGCCCACAACAGCTATGATGATAAACTACGATCAGTTTAATTTGGAATTTACGTCTTCTAAATTGGTGAAGAATTCATTTACCTGTTTGTTCCTAGGCAGAGTGTGAAGTACCAGTCTCTGGTGGAGGAGCGCTTACGGCACAGTGACCTCATTACTTATTTGTGTGAGGACCTGGTGGCCTCAGTGCGGAACTCTCTGGAGATGGCTGAGCAGATGCAGCAGTCGGCTCTGAAGGTACAGAACGTGTGTATATATATATATATATATATATATATTTTTGTTTGTTTGTTTTGTTTGTTTGTTTGCATGGGAAGTACCTAATATGTTTTTATTTCTATTTCAGTCATACTTAGTGTTTGCATGGGTTTCACTGTGAGGGAGTGTAGTAGTGTGATGGATAGGGGACATATTGTGTTGGGAACTAACCCTCATGTTTATTATTTATTTATTTCAATTTATTTATTTATTTATTTTTATCTCTTTGAAAGGAAATAAAGCAGTGCCCTGAATACAAAGTTTTCCAGAAAACCACAAAGATGTGCAGGTTTTTTGCCAACACACTGGTCCATTACATAAAGGTACCGTCTGACAGGCACTGTATCATATAATTTATTTATTTATTTAAATTTATTATAAGTAACTCGAAATTGGTAATAGTGATAGTTTTATAGTTTGTTTTATTTTGACAGGAATTTAATCCGTTCCTTTCAAAGTTCTGCAGTTGTTTTCACCAGCTCTACCTTCAAGTCCTCAGGTAATCTCAGTATTATTGAGTAACACTAGACAGGCCATTTACCATGTAATACTGTTCAGTAGGGCCGGGTAAAAAATATAGATTGTCCAATTTTAATCCTTCTTCAATTTTACGAAGTTTACGATTCTAAATGCGCATACACGCTTTACTTGAGAGGAATATTCTCTGTACTTTGCCTCTCGTCCTGAAGATGGCGCCATCTTTCGAGTTGCTTCATTTTAAAACAAAAAAAGACAGGATTATGGCGGAAGGTCAGTGTCACCAGTTGATGGTAAAGATGAGGTCATTAATGTTGTTAATGAATTTCACTATTGCACATTTACAGTGTTCTTATTGATTTGTTTACAGTAATGTGCATGGTGCAGTTTGTGCTTACCTTGTGTGCACTGTATGCACATATTTCTGATTTTTCGTTCCAGTGTTTTGTTACTTAAACAAAAAGTAGCATTAACACTGTTAATTTACATTAATAATAGAGCCCATACAACGTAACCATGCAGGCCCTATTGTTAATGTAAATGTGTGTTTCAGTAATAGAGCTAAAGTAGGAGGGTTTCACCTACCAGCATTTATATTCAAATATGGATTCCATGTCTGCAAAACTAACATTTTCAATGAAATAGGGATGTCACAAGAACCAATAATTCGGTACCAACATTCTTAAAACGTGACGGTACTTGTTTTTCTGCAGTAGCATAGGTATCGTTGGTAATGAAGGTACCGGGGTTGCAATTCTTCCGGAACTGAAGGGGGCAGCAAATACGCCTAAATGTTTTAGTCGGTCCATGAGTGGTGAAGAAGAAGAACGCCTACAAGCACATGGGGGGGGGGGGGACTACAGAAGATGGCAACAATTTTAGCTCTGCCCAGATTCGTTGAGAGGAAAGTTAGCATCAGTTGCCGGTGTGCAACCTATGGTATCGTTCATTTCAAACAAAGCGAGGAAACGCCTGGAATTTGGCGAAGCATCTGAAAGACGGCTCTATATTATGTTTGAGACAGCTGGCATTGTAGCCGTGAAACCAGCTAATGTTATGCTCCATGTAATGTTTGCGATAGCTAACGCATTGCAGTGTTATAAACTACCTCCTAATGGGCCACCATGCATAGCCATTCAGCCCGTGTCCTGTCAGCTAAATGTAGCCTAATGTCACAAATAATTATTCACACGTTCATGCTTTTAATAAATCTTTTTGGCCTGCCACCTTATCCGTGAATTTAAACTAATGCTTGCATTCAGAGTATAAGGTGTGTGTGCGTGCATTCGTGCGTGTGTTTAGGAGTGCACCTTAGCACTTGTTATTCGCACTTTTGTTTTATTAGTCATTGTAGGACAGTGTTTGATAACTAAAATCCCCCCCCTCTCTTTTTGCCAGTATTAGCCAGAGGAGCATGTCCTCCAGGAGTTTTTAATTTTATTTTGAAATTTTATTTTTTTAAATTTATACCACACCGTGGTATTGAGTATCATGTACTTTTGGTGGTATCGTTAACGACTACTAGATTTTTTGGTATCGCGACATCCCTACAATGAAATATTGATAACTCATCGTTATCCAATCGCCAAATTGGTCGCAATACCCAGCCCTACTGTTCAGTCCACTTTTTGTTGTATTCATTTTGAGTATTAACACGCGCTCTCTCTCTCTCTCTCTCTCTCTCTCTTTTTGTGTCTGCGTCTCTTGTCCCTCTCCAGTAAATTTCCTCCTTGTGCCTTAGCCCCGTCTGCGCCTGTTGCCCTGCTTGAAGAGCTGAGCGGTGTTGTTTTGGTCCCTATGGATGCTATGCTGACACAGCTTTTATCCACGAGGTCTTTTGTTGAGTGTGTTCTGACCCCGGCCCAGAGTAAGGCCACAGCAGTCTTCTCTCAGCACTTACCTCAACATTGTCCTTCTAGACACCCATGGGCCATGCAGTCCAGCTAGAGTTATTATGAGTTAGATGATTTATTTGGTGTCATTTGAATGGGATCAGGAAAAGGAGAATGCCAGTGGAATGCCATTTGTGAATAGCTTGTGGAGAGACAAGGTCGTTAATATAATGTTATATATATATATGCACACACACACACACACACACACACACACACACAAAGGCTGTGTGTGTCCTTGTCTGACAAGGCTCAGTGTGTGAGAGATATTGTGCTTGTGTGTGAGAGTTTTAAAGTCCTCTGCTCAGCCATTACAGTTTGCTAATTATGTGTCCTGTGCTTTTTTACTAGGACAATGTGCTAGTAATAATCTCTGCCATATTGTATTATTACCAAATTTTGTGGTAAAGATAATTAGGCTTCAGTGCTCCTGTAGCTACATGTTATAAATTATATTGTGTTAGAGTTAATTCTGCTCATTGTGTTGTTGAAGAATGGGTTTGTGGCTGTAGATTTGACTTTTTTTTTTTTTAAATATCTGACCGTATTTGGTGTTTGGAAAAGGTGTGTTGTCTCTCTGCGTGTTTAGAGTACAGTTCGGATCTGGCCCTGGCGCAGTGTCTGCTGCTGGTGAACGTGTTGGGGAAGCTCTGCACCCAGACAGGTGAGACGCTGTGTCTCTGGTACGATGGCAGTCAGTTCTCGGAGGAAACGCACAGGTGTGCTATTAACATTTCCTGTTTGTTCAGAGACTTCTGTGTGTTTACATTTATATTCATTTAGCAGATGCTTTTATCCAAAGCGACTTACAAATGAGAAAATACAAGCAAGATGTTAGATTTTAATAATCTGCTTTCGGATGTTATTTATACGGTAATTTTGGACCTTTTCAGAAACGTTAGCAGTAGTGCTACTTGATGCATTTATTTCACATAAACCAACGGGCGCATTCACAATTGAACCTTTTTAACACAAAAATCACTTGCATAGTAAATCTAAGAGAGAAAGTATAACTACGATAAAATCAGTTCACATTGACATGGGTATAAAAAAGTAGTCCAGCTAACATGAATTGTTCTTGTTTCCTTTTTTCCCCCTTTACTGTTCCTTCCACTCTTCAGGCTGTCAATCTTTGAGGCAGTTTTTCTGTGTTTCCGTCAGTGCCTGGTGGAGCGGACTGTTCCTGTACGGTTGCCTGGGGTGATGATTCGTGGCCAGGCTCAGGGAACAGTGAGCCTGCACCAGCATGTGTGTGTACATCTGTGTGGCTGCGTGGCAGCACTGCCGGCTCGACACTTCCCCAGGCTGGTTAGTACAGTACTGCGCTGCAGGTCCTACCTGCTCCTGGTGTCCAGGGGTGTTGAAAAGGTTCATGTGCTGCGAACACCTTACACCCTGCAAGTCTGGATCAAGTTCTCCTTTGTCAGTCCTTCTGATGCCTTTTCCTGCTGTGGATACTCACTAACCTAGATTAGACACACCTGGATATAATGTAGGGCCCCCAAGCTATGAACCATAGCTACTCTACTCTGTGCACAGAAATGAATGGATGTACATTGAATCTGTGCAGGTAGTGATGTTTCCTCTCTCTGTCGTGATTAGGAGCGGTCACTGTTAGGCGCTGTGCTCCAGTCAGACACCCAGACGGCCGTATTAGCCACTGACGTCTGGTGCTTCCTGGCACGGTGAGTGTGTGCACACACCCAGCAGTGACTGCAAAGTTTCCATAGCTCACATTGAGTCAGCTACACAAACTCTCAGTGTATCGCATATGTTATTCGAGAGAAAACTACATAAAATGAAAACAACATGCTTTTGGGGTGGGGGGGTTTTGCCTAAAAGTCTTTGCTCAATCGGTTGTGATTATTGATCAGCAGCAAAGCCAGTGTAAAATACAATTACATATATATATATATATATATATACACACATATTTGACTGTTGACCGATTTAAGTAATTATATAGTGTAAGAACATGGCGTCGTGTTCATGGAATGGGAATTCATGTCGTAATCACGGTGGACATGTTAAACTTCAAGCAGTAAATTACAAAGCATTTCAAGTTCTCAAAAGTAGTATAGTTTAATGTGTGTTGAGTGATTCTCTAACTTTGTTTTTCTTCCTCTTTGTGTGTGTGTGTAGATACGGTACGGCCGAGTTATGTTTGCACCACGTTCTCCTCACAGCTCACCTGGTGAGTGCAGGTAGTTGAATGTGACCTTTCTTTCTTTGCTCTCAACTGATTTTGGAAGTCTCTCCTGGGAGTGATAGGATTAAGCTCTCCGTTTCACCAACACCCCAGCAGAGGTGACAATTGGTGTCAAACCTGTTTTGGGAATTGGACACCTGTCTGTAGAATCATGCTACTCTTACCTGTAGTGCTTGGCCTGGATGCTTTATCGAAACTCCCAGGTGTGTTTTATGCCCCATTAAACTCAACAACCTATCTTTTTTTTTTTAAATTATGTTTTGCCACAGTATGTACAGGAATGTACAGTTATTATTATTATTATAGCAATCATAGATGAAACTGTACAAATCTGCAGTCAGTGACTGTCTGAAGTGTAGAGCCCATAGACATCACCAGATACTGGGTTTATTCCCTGGTGATGCTCTGCCAGGACTTTACTGCAACTGTCTTCACTTCTTGCTTGTCCTTGGGGCGTATTTGTCTTCAGCAAGTGACATGCAGCTCAGCTGGATTCAGGTCAGGTGACTGACTGTATATACTGTGCATATATACAGAGCTGTGAAACAGTATTTGCCGCCCTCTGGATTTCAGCTGTTTTTGTGTATAGCTTTAGTTTTATTTTTTCATTGGAAAAAAACAAACAAACAAAAAGTGATCCAACATCTATCATCAATGTTAAAAACTAATTGCCCACTTAAATTTAAAATCTGGTTGTGCCACCTTTAGCAGCAATAACTCCAACCAAGTGCTTCTTATAGCTGGATATCAGTCTTTCACGTTTTTCTAGGACTAGGATTTACTCGTACACTTTGGATCATTGTCTTGCTGCGTAATCCAGTCACGCTCGAGTTTCAACTTACGGACTGAAGACCGGACATTCTCCTTTAGGATTTTCTGCTAGAGAGCAGAATTCATGTTTCCTCAATTACTGCAAGTTGCCCAGACCCTGAAGCAGCAGAGCATCCCCACACCATCACACTGCCTCCACCATGCTTGACCGTAGGTATGATGATCTTTTTGTGTAATTCGGTGTTTGGTTTACTCCAGATGTCTTCCAAACAGTTCCACTTTCACCTCATCAGTTCACAGAACATTCTCCCAAAAGGTTTGAGGATCATCAAGGTGTGTTTTGGTGAAATTCAGTCGAGTCTTAATGTTCTTCTGGGTTAGCAGTGGTTTTCACTTCACCACTCTTTCATGGAGCCGTTTTCCCCCAGTGTCTTTCTGATAGTGGAGTCATGAACAGTGACCTTTATTGATGTAAGAGAGGCCTGTAGGTCCTTTGATGTTGTCCTTGGCTCTTTTGTGACTTCCTGGATGAGTCGTCGCTGTGCTCTTGGAGGAATTTTGGAAGGTCGGACACTTCTGGGAAGGTTCACTACTGTGCCGAGTTTTTCCATTTGGAGATAACGGCTCTCACTGTAGTTCTTTGGAGTCCCAGAGTCTTTGAAATAGCTTTGTAACCCTTCCCAGACTGATGTACTTCAGTCACCTTCTTCCTCATCATTTCTGGAATCTCTTTCAGCTTTGGCGAAGTGTGTTACTGGGTAAGATCTTTTAACCAACTCTATACTGATGAGAAAGTTCTATTTAAGTGTAGATGTGATTGAACAGGGTTTGCAGTAATCAGGACTGGTTGTGTCTAGTCCAGCTGAACCCAATTATCAATGCAGACTCAGATTTAGGGAATTAGTAACTACAGGGGCAAATACATTTTCACAAGTACATCATTCCACTGTAAGGGACTTCTCTTAATTGTTGACTTTGACACAGGTACGTCTACCTAAATTAAAGCTAAGTTACTTATGAAATGCTGAAGATTAGTTAATGATAAAGAAGTACGACTACATCAATAAAAGCAGAACTTTTGGCACTTTGGTGATCTGGAACACTCAGGTGTGTGTCTACATCATGCCAAGAAGAAAGGACATCAGACATGAGCTCAGAAGCAACTGTTGCTGCTCATCAATCTGAGAAGGGTCATAAGGACATCTCCAAACAGTTTGAAATTCACCGTTCTACACTGAGCAGGATTGTTTATAAATAGAGACGGTTGTCTTGAAAAATTGTCCCAGGAGTGGAGTGGGTGATCCCAGTAAATTCAGTCCAAGGTCAGACCGTTTAATACTCAGAGATAGAAAGAAAACCCCAAATATGAAATAAGAATAAGGCAGCATGACTTGGGTTTGAAACGTTGCATGTGAACAAACCACAAAAGTTCAGGAACACTATTCTTTGGACTGATGAGACCAAGGTGGAGATGTTTGATCATCATGCACAGCACCATGTTTGGAGAAAACCAAACACAGCATATCACCACAAACCCCTCATACCAACAGTGAAGCACGGTGGCGGCAGCAGCGTGATGATCTGGGAAACTTGCAGTCATTGAGACAACGATGAACTCCACTTTATACCAGAATATTCTTGAGACAAGTGTGAGGACATCTGTCCAGCAGCTTAAGCTGGGCTGAAATTGGGTCGTGCAACAGGACAGTGTTTCCATGTACACCAACAAATCAACATCTAAATGGTTAAAGAACAAGAAAAATCAAGGTGTTGGAATGACCAAGTCAAAGTCCAGACCTCAACCCACATCAATCACCAAAGACCACACAATAGTTATTTATTTAGGTGCCAATAAATAAAAACACAGTCTTGGGAAAAAGAAAGTACACTTTCGATTCTAAGATTTAATAGCAAATATTTCATGTAGCAAGTACCAGATTTGATTTGAGATAGTTTGATTTTGTACCTTGCTTGTCTCTTAGCAACTGTAACATTTACTCATAACGTTAGTCACCCATTCTGTCTTTCTGTTGTATTTCTAGATAAAGTCCTGCCCGGGTGCCAACTATCAGCTGACTCATTTGGGTTTGCTGCTAAGACGCCTGCTCTTTCTTATGACTCCACACCACCAGGTCAGACACACACAAAAAAACACACACACACACACACAGAGTTGCTGCTAATAGTTAGTGCAAGCGTTTGTGTTCCAAGGACTCCAATGAGTTCCACATGACGTTGTTATTGTTTCCAATATCCCTGTGTGTGTGTGTGTGTGTGTGTGTGTGTGTGTGTGTGTGTGTGTGTGTGTGTGTTTTTCTCTTAGTTGGAGTTTGTTGAATGCTTCTTGCCGTCTAAGGATGAGAACTTGTGTGTGTGGAGTCTTGTTTTACTCAGTAGTCTGTGCTCGGATGTGCGTGCTCATGTGGAGAGAGAAGTATTGAACAGCGTCCAAGTTGCTATTGATGCTTGGCATGGCGCAGACTACAGGCTAGGGAACATACCCACACTGGTGAGGGCATTACTTAACAAGACTTTCTCGTATGTGTGTGTGTGTGTGTGTGTGTGTCAGGGGGAGGCAATGACATTAAACAGGGTATCAGTCAACAGTTTATCACACCGAAACCCCTGGCACAGGTCATGCACAAGGCTACAGTATTGTGTTCAGTATCCAGAACTGACCCTGAACAAACTTTGATAAAGTGATAAAATAGAAATACGAAAGTGTTTAGGACTCTGTTTGTTTTTATAAGTCTGTGACCATGAGAATATCAGGGCTGTTCTATTTATTTTAACCACTTATGTACAATAGAACTCTTATCCATAAAATAATCCTACATGCTCTTTTCCTCCACCTCTTTATTGGTGATGGATGACTCATTTATGTACAGTGACGCTTGAAAGTTTGTGAACCCTTTCGAATTTTCAATATTTCTGCATAAATATGACCTAAAACATCATCAGATTTTCACACGCGTCCTAAAAGTTGACAAAGAGAACCCAGTTAAACCAATGAGACCAAAATATTAAACTTGGTCATTTATTTATTGAGGAAAATGATCTTTTATATTTCGTATCTGTGAGTGGCATATTAAACATGCTAACCCTAACTCCTACTCCGTTATAGACCTGATTATAATTTTGCTTACATCCTAATGATCAAAGAGAAAATGTGCTTACTATTTCCTCTGCTCTTTCTCCCTGGTTCAGAACAAGGCACTGAGTTGTTTGCTGGTGGTGGTCCGAGGAGATCCAGTGCAGGCTGAGTGTTTGACTTCTTCGGTGAATATTATTCATCAGCTGTGGAATCGTATGGATGCTGCCCAGGTTAAAGAGCAAACACTCTACAAGTGGAATTACTAGTTGCTTTCTGAGTCGATTTCATAACATGGGCTACAAGTGCCGAGTCATGATACACATTCAGAGATAATGCAAGCTGTGTCCCAAATCACCAAGTAGTATGCGTATTTGGTAATTCCACCAGTGGTGTACTGACTAACTGGTTAGTACGGTAGTATGTGGTTTGGGACACCTAAGTATTTGTAAGGATATGATTTCTGCTTGCATTATAAACATGACCTTGACGGCTCAGCTGTAATCTCCTGCTGTGTTGGCTCATGTGCCTCTCTGATGCTGTAAATCAAGCTAGCTAACAAAAATACAGAGAACAGACACACCAACATTTTAAGCTCTTTGGTCTCGTGTGTAGGTTCAGACCCACCCCTCTCTTCAGTGTACCTTGAAGCTGCTTCTGTCCATCTCAGGGAAGTTGATTCAAAGTGTAGAACCACAGGCCATAGTTCAGGTAACAAGTTCATCATTCCCTTCTGACTTGTTCTTCCCCATTGTTCCTTTCTTTTCTTTTCACTGTACCTTCATACATGTGGTGTCCAGTAGATCACCAGTGTTGTATCGTGGTGTTTGTAGGGATGTTCCTGCCTCATTGGCCTGAATCTGCAGATGTGCCAAGACGACTTGGTGCTGGCTGCTTTGGAGTATTTGGCCTCCATGGGGAAAGTGTTTGTTCCTTCTGAAATTCAGGTAATACTAGGTTTGTGGACAGGATCTTTGTCCTTTTATAAACTAATAAATAATAACAATTTTTTTTTTCCATGCGTTGTTGTAAAAATTGAGCTCCCTCTTGCCAGTTTCATCAGGCAAGTATTTATTCTCAATTGTTTCTGTCGATCCACGGCTTCCGTGCAGACACGGTGTTTCCCTGTGGTGTATAGTTTCAGGTTCTGCCCCGACTCAGCTGTCTGTTCAGCACTCTGCTGATTCAGGAGTCTTGGCTGCTCCATCAGCACACACTGGAAGCCTTTGCCACGTTTGCTGAGGTTAGACTCTCTAGGAACACTTTTTAAATATTTAATGTATTTCTTCTGGGTTGAAGGCTCATTTCATCCTTCTGTTTAAAGGCCACCAGTCATGAAGAAATCATCTCTCAAAGTCTGACCACAGAGGAGACCAAGAACAAAGTGGTGAAGTTCCTCAGTAAAGTATGTGACGTGATGTGGCTGCTGACGTGCTATCGTTTGAGAACTTGTTGACTGTATGTGCTGTAGATGATCAGTTCATGATTATTTCTGCAGATGGTCACAGCCCAGCAGGCTGCAGGGGTCCATATGGAGAGGCTGAGGGCTGAGGCAGCTGTGATGGAAAGACACAGTGATGGACTGGAGAGAAAGGAAAAGACACCTGAACAAACATCTGTTGCTCAGGTGACACACGTGTGTGTATGTATGTATGCTTGAAAGTTTGTGAACCCTTTAGAATTTTCTATATTTCTCCATAAATGTGATCATCAGATTTTCACACAAGTTCTAAAAGTAGATAAAGAGAACCCAATACAAATGAGAACAAATTATTATGCTTGGTCATTTATTTATGGAGGAAAATGATCTAATATGACACATCTGTGAGTGAGTGTGTTTTCAGTATGTGGTGTGACTCCTTGTGCAGTAATAACTGCAGATAAACGTTTGGGGTAACTGTTGATCAGTCCTGCACATCGGCTCGGAGGAGTTTTATCCCGTTCCTCAGTACAGAACAGCTTCAACTCTGGGATGTTGGTGGGTTTCCTCACATGAACTGCTCGCTTCAGGTTCTTCCACAACATTTCTATTATATTAAGGTCAGGACTTTGACTTGGACGTTCCAAAACATCAACTTTATTCTTCTTTAAGCGTTCTTTGGTAGAACGACTCGTGTGTTTAGGATCGTTGTCTTGCTGCATGACTCACTTTCTCTTCAGATTCAGTTCATGGACTCATGTTCTGATATTTTCCTTTAGTGTTTGTTGGTATAATTCAGAACTCATTGTTCCATCAGTGATGGCGAGTCGTCCTGGTCCAGATGCAGCAAAACAGGTCCAAACCCTGACACTACCACCACCATGTTTCACAGATGGGATAAGGTTCTTCTGCTGGAATGCAGTGTTTTCCTTTCTCCAAACATAACACTTCTCAATTAAACCAAAAAGTTCTATCTTGGTCTCATCCTTCCGCAAAACATTTTCCATTACACTTCTGGCTCGTCCATGTGATCTTTAACAAACTGCAGAAGGGCAGCAATGTTCTTTTTGGAGAGCAGAGGCTTTCTCCTTGTAACCCTGCCATGCACACCGTTGTTGTTCAGCGTTCTCCTGATGGTGGACTCATGAACATTAACATCAGCCAATGTGAGAGAGGACTTTAGTTGGTTAGAAGTTATTTCCTCCATTTGTACACGATCTGTCTGACTGTGGATTGGTGGAGTCCAAACGCTTTAGAGATGGTTTTGTGACCTTTTCCACCTTCAACAACTCTTTCTCTGAGGTCCTCAGAAATCTCCTTTGTTCGTACCATGATACACTTCCACAGACACGTGTTGTGAAGATCAGACTCTGATAGACCCTGAAGAACAGACCCTGTTCTTTAAAAAAAACTCTAATTAACTGAAAACACTGGACTCTAAATTCACCTTCAAAATCCAAGAGCTTCACATACTTTTGCCACTCAGTTATGTAATATTTATATATAAAATGTGTGTGTGTGTGTGTGTGTGTGTGTGTGTGTGTGTGTGTATGTGTGTATGTGTACAAATAAGTACATCCCATGGAAATTGTTGGCTTTTTTTGACCTCTTTAAAACAGTGCCTATTAATAAAGTTGATACACTATCAAATGCACATAAAATGGTCATTTTCACAATTTAAATGAACAAAAAACAGATCAGTCACATGGAGACTGTAAGTACACACCTTAAAAAAATCCATAAAATTAGAATGAGGTGTTCAAGATTGGGTGGGTTAGGGTTAACCCTCGTGCCTGTTGTTCCCTTTGTCATTGAGATGTCATCATGCCAAGATCTAAAAGAGTTCTGTAAGGCCTTCAGTTAAAAAAAAAAAAAAAAAAAAAGGTTGTGGATGCCTAGGAGTCTGGTACGGGATTTAAAAAGATCAGACCATCTGATGCACAAAGAAGTCTCCAAGAACCCCAAAATTTCATCACAGGATCTGCTAGTGAGTCACAGCTGTTGGGGTGAAAGTGCATGCTTCTACAATCAGAAAGAGATTGCACAGATTTGACCTGCGTGGGAGGCGTGTCAGGAAAAAGCCTTTGCAGGACTACAGTTTGTCAATGAGCATATAGACAAAGCCCAGACCTTTTGGAATAATGTGCTGGACAGATGAATCAAAGATAGAGGTGTTTGGTCACAGTAACAGCAGACATGTTTGGTGCAGACCAAAGACAGCTTTTCAGGAGAAACACCTCATACCAACTGTGAAGCACGGTGGTGGAAATGTTATGGTTTGGGGTTGCTTCGCTGCCTCAGGGACTGAACAGCTTGCATTCATTGATTCAATTATGAATTTTGCATCACATATAATGTGAGGCCATATGTCCGAAAGTTGAACTGAAAGTGGACCTTTCAACAGGATAATGATCCTAAGCACACGAGGAACGTCTCAAGAAGAAGAAATGAAGGGTTATGAAACGATCGAGTCAAAGCCCGCATTTGAATCCCATTGAGATGTTGTGGGGGGATGTGAAACGTGCAGAACATGCAAGAAAACCCTCAAACATCTTACAACTGAAAGAATATTGCATGGAAGAGTGGTCAAGAATTCCAGCAAGCCTGGTGGACAATTATACAGAACACCTAGAAGAAGTTATTTCTGCTAAAGGGGGCAAGACTAGCTTCTGAGACCAAGGGTGTACTTACTTTTACCACAGAAGAATATCACATTTCTATTGATATTTCTGTTGAATAAATGATTGAAAAAGCCAATTTCCCTTGTGCTTTTGTTCAAGTATATTGATGTCATTAACAGGCACTGTTTCAAAGAGGATCAAATGTTTGCTCATCCAAATGTCAAAAAAGCTAACAGTATCCATGGGGTGTACTTATTTTTTCAAATTACTGTATATATAAATACACACCAGTGAGCCTTAACATTAAAACCACCTACCTAATATATGTAGGTTTGTTAAATGACAGCACATTTTGTGTCAGACCACCCAATTTGTAGGCAAGCAAAAATATTGGAACAGGTGACTGACCACTCATCATCAGTAAGAATCAGAAAACCAGACTGGAATTCACAAAGAAATACAGAGATGATCCACAAAAGTTCTGTAACCAAGATGAACCTCTACCAACGTGATGGAAAGGCCAAAGTGTGGAGAAAGAAAGGATCTGCTGATGATCCAGAACATACAAGCTCAAGTGTGGAACATGGTGGTGGTAGCGTCATGGCTTGGGCTTGCATGGCTGCTTCTGGAACATTCTCACTAATCTTTAATGATGATGGAACTCATGATGGTAGCAGCAGAATGAATTCAGAAGGTTACAGGAACATTTTGTTGACAATTTTCAGAGAAATGCATCCAAATGAATCAGGAGGAACTTCATCATGCAGCAAGACAACGATCCAAAACACACTTCCACCTCAACACAGGACTTCATCAGGGGGAAAAGTGGAAGGTTTTAGACTGGACAAGTCTATCACCAGACCTTCACCCAACTGATCAGCATCTCACCTCCTGAAGAGGAGACTGAAGGTAGAAACCCCCCGAAACAATCAATTACTGAAAGAAGCTGCAGTAAAAAACCTGGAGAAGCTTCACAGAAGAAGAAACCAGCAGTTTGGTGTCAGTGAGTCACAGGATTGATGCAGTTACTGCAAGCTATGCAACCCAATATTAGGAGTTCTTTAATTTACTTCAAGACTGATCTGTTCCTATAATTTTGCTCACCTGAAAGCACAAAAGTGGTCTGTGGTCTGACACAAAAGGTTCTAAATTGTAGATTGTTTAACACATCTTACAAATACCAGGAAAAAGCTGAAATCCTAAACTCATCTCGTATCCATCTTTTGATCTCAAACCCAGATGTCTTTGGTGTACAGCACAAACAAATGCAATGGCTTTTCTGTTCCAATAGTTTCAGAAGGGACTGCTGTGTGTGTGTGTGTGTGTGTGTATATGTATGTATGTATATATATATATATATATATATATAATATATATATATATAAATAATATATATATAAAAATTACACACACACGTGTGTATGTATGTAAAATAAAAGTTGAACACCTGTCACTTCTTTAGTTAATATAAAAGTATAGTATTTCAGTATTTATGGTTTTTATTTGAGTATTGGTGAATTCTAAAGTCTTTTTAAGCATGTACACTGAGGTAACCTACCCTGTAGCTGGTTATTTAGTTTATAATATTAAAGAAAAGTCTTTGGAGTAGCACACACACACACTTTGGAATTTGCTGTTAGCTGTATATTTTTGGCTGAGGCATTGAAAAGCCCAGTACACTCCTACAAGGAGCTGAACCCTTGATGTGTTTTGGATCATTGTACTGTTAGCCACTGATACAGACACCATGCTGAATTCCAACTCCTTTTCTCCAGCAGCCGTGTGCCAAGCGGCCACGCCAAGAGACCTGTGAACAAGACGAGTACGAGCGCTACCTCCAGGCAGCAGAAAGTGCTCTGAGGGCACTGCAGGGTCTTGCAGCTGTATCCACTCCACAGTGGGTGACCTCGAGACTGCAGGCCTTACAAACACTGATTACACAGATCAGCAGTAACATCCCCATCCTCCCTGATCCCTGATCCCCGAGCAGGAAACAGGGCGGCACAGCAGATCATCCTGTTTCTCTCCGGCCTGGACACATCAATTTCAGCTGGAAGTAAATAATGCAACTGGATATTTGGGCAAGAGCACTTTTTTAATGTGGGATTTTTTTGTACATTAAATGTATACCTCACTTAATGCTCTTTCCACTGCTGTCTTAACATAACCTCTGATTATCTCATTCTCTTTGGGTAGTGATTCCACTGTTTGAGCACAATGCAAACCTGTGTAGTCAGTAAGAATCTGGACAGTGTCAACAACAGGTCAGATAAATATCATAAAACCTTTATTTCATCAGCATCTGACAATACGAATAAATTATATCCTTCTCTCTTTTAGTTCAGCAAAACCCCAGCCCTAAAACAAAATAAATGTGTGTACTGTATATAAACCGTATACTATACACATGTTTATGTTGAAACTGGCTATTCCGTAAGGCTCCTTGTAATACAAGTAGAACAAAGTTGAACCACTGATGGCACAGACAACAGAAACAAAAACACAACCCTAAACCTGAAGACAAATGCTGCACGTGTACTTCCAGTGAAAATGACTTCAGAGCTAGAAGCTGTGTTTCGGTCAGGATTTGGCAAAGAGCTACACCAGGTTCCCAAAAGGAATATGAGGGCAAGTGAACCAAGACACCGACCCTTCATATCGTTCATTAAAAGTTTCATACGTAGTTTCAAACATCACACAGCCCTGACTGCAAATCTCATCATACACCATTTCTAATGCCTGATTTATTGTCATTTATCAATCGGAGCTCTTCATTGTTAAAGTGATTGTGTTCATTCTCAAGTTTACATCATGCCAGTGGTCAAGGTGTTGGCAGTCAGAATGACAAGAGATCACATCCTGTAGAATAATGACTATCCACGTCTTCCATTATGGCTTGGTGCTCGCTTATACGATTAATATAAGTGAGCTGGAAAAAGGGAACCCTAATATAACAATGCAGTTTGAAGTGAATGATGTATTTAGAAACGCCCATAAATGCACCGTTGTCCAAACGAGTAGCACTAAAGCTGCACTTATGATAGCATTAAAAGTTTCAACTGCCTGCAACGGTCACACCCGTTTCCAACTCAGTGTAACATTTGGACCATCTTAGAAATTCACAGTTCCAGTGATCAGGACCAGGTGTTCTCGTCTTCCCAGGTGATATCACTGTCACCCCAGCCCTCTGCATCAGTCTGTGAAAGACAAGGTCAAGGTCAGTCAATACCCTAGAGCCACTCAGGAGCCATCACTACAGATTTCCCTGTCAGATAGGAGAATTGTCTTTTTGGATGAGTTACACAGAGGGGTTACACAGAACTGGGGGTTTTTTTGTTTTAAATTGTGAATGTGCAATCTAAAGACAAGCTTTAGGATGGAAAGGAAAAGTATATAGGTTTAAACTAGCTGCTGTATTCAGTCATTCATGATGAGCAAGTATTACCAGGGTTATTGCCAAAAATGCTAAGACTGCAAAAAGGGGCACACACGATCGAACCATGTGATGTCGTTGATATCAGACACCATTAATTGGCTTGTAAACAGCGCCACACTGTGGATGCTTATGGTAACTTGTTCTGAACCACAACAAGCTGAGTGGATTTTGTTGCATCAGGGTTAGGGTTAGCAGAAAAATTATCAGATCGTGTTGAACTATAATAATCCCGACCTTTTCACTCATGATAAATCAGCACATCAGTTCACAGAAGAGTGACTGGATCAGAATGAAAGGAACCTCACCTCGGGCAGGTCTACTGCAGCAAACTTGGCTGTCAGTTCCAGTGTGTTGAAGTGTGTAGTGTCTCGCTCAGGCTTGCTGATTGAACTCCCTATGGGTAAGAACATGCTAGGAGAGGACAGCTTTATGTCTGGCACCATGTCAGCGAAGAGGTCCAGCTCTGGATCTTGATCTGGTTTCTTTTTCACCTCAATGGTGAACTCCTCTCCTAGACCTCCAGCTCCTGCACTCCTGTATCCATTTTTAGCTACACCTGGTTTGCTGGGCCTGGTATCTTCCACGACGTTCTGCTCCCAGCGTACATCTGAAGGCAACTGTTTCTGCTCAGAAGCAGTTTTTACTGAAGCAGTACTCAGTTTAAGTGCTTTAGACTCTCTTGCAGGTCTGGAAATTGGTAGAGATACAGGTCCTAAGGCACTGTCGCTTATGGATTTTGACGTCGGGACCGGCTGAGGCGTAGTACTCGAGTGCTTGGAGATGACCTCAGAATCTTCAAAATCATCCCAGGGTTCCTCTTCATCATATGCAGCAGTGGTTGGTAATTCTGAGTCACTGTCTGCAGGCTGTATGCTAATTTGTACAGGCTGGTACGTGCCAGATTTCTCCCCTGCGTCCTCCCAGTCGGGCCAGTCCTCGTCCGGTCTTTCCGTTCTGCTGCCGTTCTCTCCCTCTTCTTCTTGGCTGAAGCCATTCAATGGAAGAGCTATACAAAATCAGACATCAGACTAAATTAACACAGTGTACATGTTAAGGAAAAGATCAGATTTTTTTGGCCTAAAAGCTCCATGTAAAACACTCTCCAGTCAGCGGCCGGTCACGCTGGAGCTGTTCACGGTCAAATCTCCTCCAAGGAGATGTTTAATGATACAGACTCCCCTATTCCTCTCCCTTACCCGTCTTTGATGTAGAGGGCATCTGGGCAGCAACATCTCTTCTGACTGACTGGAGAGAGTTCAGCTTCTCAAGAACGAGCTCTCCTCCTCCTTCCAAACGTTTAGGCAACAGACCTGTAACCTTGGGGGGTTGCGAACTACAGGGCGAAGACGCTCCGACAATATGAACAGGTGAGTCTGCAAGAGAAATCCAGGAGTATAACCATCATGTAAACTACCTGTCTGTACTACTGTTCTGAGCTATGCAGTGTTTTTATTTATTTTATAGACAGCTGATAGAACATGTATTGTTGCGCATACACATGTACTGCCATTTCTGAGAAAGTAACCTTGCTGAGATTAATTCGTGGGAAATGGAAAACGAATAAATACACGAATTCCACAGGTGAGAAACTGACTTTCAGGTGTAACCTCTGTGGACTTGGTGAAGTTCGGTGTGGTACGTTTGAAGACTTTGGTTCTCTCGCCACCCACCACCACCTGCGCACCCAGTAACGGCACCAGGACTGCCAGGCCTTGCAGCGTCATGGCAACCAGAGCATCATTAGTGTCTCTCATTCCCAGCAACACCTGTTAAAAAAGGAAAGATTTTAATAAATGTATACACCAGTTTCAGAGTGAGTTTTAAACAATAAAAATGTCATTTTCTATTCTCTAGTCTTCCGGCGAGGAAAAAAAACAGCATTAGATTTGGGTATAAACGTTGTAGTACAAGTGCAGGGGATTATGGGTCATTTTCTGCTGTATTTCGGTCACAGTTTGTTCTCCTCACTAACGCACCTGTATTTATAGGATATCATGATATGGGGAAATTTACCTGAGGTAGGATCTGGTTCTTGAGCTCGTCATGCGAGAAGAACTCTGCATAGATGTGGATATGGGAGAGCAGCACCATCCGGACATGCTCCTCGTTCACTTTAAAGAGCTTGAGAAGCTGTGGCACCACGTGTCTCCGGTACAGTGGCATCGACAGCAGACACACCTCCCCGACCCGTACAGCTGAATCTGCAACACCACCAGAGGGACACTCGAAATGTTCATGTGTTTACATGTCTTATTAGATCAGTGAACATGTGTAAGAGACGCTGTCGGTCACGAAGAAGAGTTCTTCTGGTTCGGCCCGCCTGATGCGAGTCTGACAACCCCGCTTAATCATTTCCCCTTAACGTACGTTACAAATGAGATGTTTAATTCCAAGCCACAGAGCAATATGCAGGTCATACAGTGTCACGCAGTGCACTTTCATACCCTTTTTGGGCTGTAAGAGGTGAGGCAGGAAGCTTTTTACAGCCGTGGGTTCGGCAAACACCAGAGAATTCAACAGTTTCGGAGCCAAACGAGCGCCGATCAGTTCCTCAGGCAGGCTGTGAACTTGGTCCAGTAGAAATCTGGAGAAAACCCAAACGTACGTACACACAGACACAGACACACAGAGAGCACACATTTACTATCGTGTGTGTTATACCCTTTAAAAAAAATTAACCCAACAAATATAACTAAAGCAAAGTCTTACTTAAAAAACTCGTGCTTTTCCTCCTCGGATTTTAAAGTCAAACTCTTTAGAAAGTTCATGATGTCCAGGAAATCATTCCTGCTCAGATCAACAGACAAGTTCAGTTCGGGATGTTTAACTATTTAATGTAAAAGAGGTACTAGAAGAGGCGTTATCTTTGTGCTGCGAGGTCTCACAGTATACGGACCTGAAAAACTCATGGGTCAGCAGACTGCTGAGAGCCGGCCGCACCGTGGGGTCAGAGGTCAACAGGCTGACCTGCAGCGTGCTCCTCAGACTCTCCAGCAGCTCGTCCGACACTGAGACAGACAGACAGAGGTCAGCAGAACGCCCGAATGACGAATGGGAGGAAGATGAGAGCATGTTGGATGGACTGTTACAGCATAACCATGAGGAAATGGAAAAACATGCCGCGTAGTGGAAGAACATGACTAAACGTACACAGAGTAAAATAACTCAATTACAGACAGCAGCATATGGGATTGGATTTACTGCTCAAGAGAAACAATTTAGTAAAAAATACTAATAAATTCAGTGGCATGAATAGACAGAACTCTTGATTTAATTTGGATCTGAATTAAAGTGAAGACTAAAGGAGAGCACGTTCACTAAATCCTGCCCCTTTCTGTGAAACAGCACTGATCCCTCAGAGGCTTAACGACCGAACAGGACTTGTTCTCTGGTGCTGCAGAATTAAGAGCATTACTAACCGTAACTGCTCAGCAAGGGGATGAGGGCCTCCACCAGCACGCCAAAAGAGAAAGCATCCCGTGCGTGGGCGTGTTTTTCAGGAAGCGTCTTGAATCCGCCAAGCTACAGAAAGAAAAAAAACACCATGTTTTTTTGTGGCTGAACCATAATGGCTTTGAGGTAATGGAAAATCTAATAAGGTCAAACGTGCTTCACCTTCTCCTCAGGGGGCACAGCGCTGCTCTCTCGTACTATCTGAACGCTGGTGAGAAACTGGTACAACACACAAAGTTCTCAAGCTGCAACGTTCCCCAGTACATTATATAACATCTCATGCCTATAGGATTATTTTTTTTAGAAGGCTCACACGATGCTGCGGCTATAACGTTAGTGTCTCACAGACGAGAGCGAGGGGACGCGGGGTCTTACCTCTGGCGTTGCTTCCGAAAACTTGCAAACGGTTTCCATCCCACCAAGCTTCCAGTGTCCATCATCACTAACGAATACGGAGGACATGCACACATTGTTGTGGCTGGATTTTCCCTGAGGATACACGGGCGGGTGAGAAATATCACTACAAACTAGAACATCTCAAATATAAATATATATATATATATATATATATATATAATATAATTTAAAAAGTCCACTTAAATCAAGGTGTCTTCAGTCCCCAAATGATGATCAAGTGTTGCTAAAAGGAAAGGTGGGTGATGCAACACAGTAATGCACACGCTCCTGTCCCAACTCTTTTGAAATGTGTTCCTGGCTAGTGATTTGTCCGCCCCTGTGTATATCATCTCAAAGATCTGAAAGCACTCTTACCCTGTCGTGGAGGAATACAAGGGCCTGCAGCAGATCATAGACGCCAGCGCAGATCTCCTCAGGTGTGAGATTCTCCAGCAGCAGCTCCAGCGGCTGCACCCTCTCCGTCACCAAGTGTACGCCTCCATCCTGCACGGAGCACGACAGGAAGCGCAGCAAACACGGGTGTCTCAGCGTTTTCAGGTGCTAAACGGGAACAGAGCAGGGGTTTGATTATAAATGGAGACAGCGGGCCCTCGCAGAACATCTGAAGAACACTGGCTGAGCACTTTATTAGGAACATGACACTAATACTGGGTTGGGCCTCCCTTTGCTCTCCTCCTCAATTCTTCATGGCATGGATTCCACAAGATGGTGGTTCCTTTGGTTTGATGAGCCAGTGCCCACTGCAGTCTCAGCTTTCTGTTCTGGTCTTACAGAAGTGTAGAACCCGACGTGTTCTTCTGCTATTGTAGCTCATCCGCCTCAGGGTTTACAGGATTTCGCGTTTTTTTGTGATTGCGGTTAAAAATGTTTGATTTTGCAGCGGCTTTTTGGAAAATTCGTGCTGCAACTCGCGGAGATGTTTTTTAAGCTGTACTCATGAAATCATGGAATCACACAATCACCGAGATCACCCCCCCCTTTCTGATAGTTGATGTGAACATTAACTGAAGCTGCTGGCCCGTATCTGCAAGATTATATGCATTGCGCTGCTGCCACATGATTGGCCGCTTCCTAATAAAGGGCTTGGTGAGCGTATGACATGTATTTATTATTGGGGTAGGAACACATTTAAAACTTTCCTCTTACATCAACTGCAGCCAATAAAAAAATTACGGCTGCTGTAGCTCTACCCTGAAGCTGTGAGATTACGTATGGCCCCCAATTAGCACTTGAATAGGGCTTGGACAGCAAACAGGTCCGGTCTGATCAGTGGTATTCAAGGCAGGTTTTCCCCAAACCATTTCTTCAGCATCTGAAGCACTGTACCTTGGTTGCTTTGTTGACTTTGTCTTCATTGCCCTGCTTGTAGACGAAGACCGAGGCTGGTTTTCCATCCTGCAGCACAGCAGAGTACATGGTGAGGCCTGAAGGCAGCGTCACAGACGGCTCTTCAAGCACACAGCTCCTCAACCCACTGCTCTCTGCTCCCATGCTGCCTCTGTGAGATCAGACAAACGCACTGGCAGGACAGAAAAGCATCAGACTTCAGCTTAAGGACTTTGGAGCACTTTAATTTGCATAACACTGTCATCTGTAGCATGGAAAAACCACAACAGTCTGACTCGAATCAGATTCATCAGAGGCAGCTTTACAACAAGATAAACATTATCCCATGACAGGGCTGGTACACTGAATTACCACTTCAGAGCACTAACATTTACACATTTACACAATACCGGCGTATTTAAAGGAGAAAACTCCACCACTGAATGTTTAACAGCTACTTTTATTCACAGGAATCCATCTCCAACATCGCTGGACCTCATCTCCAATGCACAGCAACATCTTCATATTGGTGATTTTTAAAGTTCCACCTGCATCCGAACCATAATCCGAACTGTAATAACTCAACAGATTACAGTATGTGCTAACACACAGACATGGGTCGTGTTCAGAATCCAGCAGAAATTCATTTTCTTCAGTTTGAACAGAAACCACATGAAATCTATCATTATAGTGTTCTGTCATGTCTGGATCACACCAAACTGGATCACACCAAACTGGATCACACCAAACTCGACTACTCTAAACTGGACCACTCCAAACTGGATCACACCAAACTGGATCAGTCTAAACTGGACCACTCCAAACTGGATCACTCCAAACTGGACCACTCCAAACTGGACCACTCCAAACTGGACCACTCCAAACTGGATCACTCCAAACTGGATCACTCCAAACTCGACTACTCTAAACTGGATCACACCAAACTGGATCACACCAAACTCGACTACTCTAAACTGGATCACTCCAAACTGGATCACACCAAACTCGACTACTCTAAACTGGATCACTCCACACTGGATCAGTCTAAACTGGACCACTCCAAACTGGATCCCATCAAACTGGATCAGTCTAATCTGTTTTTTCACTTTAAGGTGATATATAACATATGAAGCGCATATAAATAATCAACATATGTGTGTGTATGTTATATAAAATGAGTGGTGGTCTGGGAAAACCCATCTGTGTCTGTGTGTGTGTGTGTGTGTGTGTGTGTGTGTGCGCGCGCGCTGCCCGGATATGTCCTAATACAACACATCTGACTGGATTAGCCTAGCTAACTGATTAGCTTAGCTAGCTTTGCTACCTACCTGTATGGCCGGATCACCCCCACTCCTCAATGCTAGTTAGCTTCTCGACTAATAAAATGGGTTATTGCATCACGAACCTCTTCTGCACAGCGCTTCCTTTACAGCGCCTTTAACCTCGTCATCTGGACCGTCAGAACACGACTGTTTTCACCAACTGCATTAAACACCAAACACTCTCCTAAACACGGTGCACTTCCTGTTTGCCCAACGACCAACATCGGCTCAGTCCCAAATCTGTGAACGCTACCTCACATAAGCGCTCTAACAGGAAATAAAGCCACAGGTTAGTCTCCTATGTAGTGCACTTCACTTCCAAGTAGGACCCGTTTGCCCTTCACCCACGGTTCGGACGAGACCAAGTGTTTGTGTGTTTACAGATTTATCGGTTACATCCTTGACTATGACAACAATTATCTTTATATTAATGCTGCGTCCACAAAACAATGATTTGTCTAGATGAATAATGATCTATGATGATTTGGCGTCCTTACATGAATATTGCAGAAGTTTTGTAATTGTGGATTGATATTTTTACCCTGAAATGAGGAGAATGGTTCAGGCCATGGTGGTCCGAGCAGGCGAAAGGGGAACTGCTATAAGGTTGGCTTGATGTTCGATATTCACAGATTAAGGGACCGTCTCTAAAGTTACATACGGCATTGATATACACTTCAACAGCATTTGAAGGGAACGACTTACAGTCACAAAACCAACTGTAAAGTGTTCCTGTAGGTGTCAGCTATAATGTACACCTTTTAGATATTTTATATTTAACACTACAACGCGTGAACCAAAAAAACTTCACAAATACATAAAGCGGGGTCAAAATGACCCGTATTGGAATTAATCGTTTTCTTCACGCACAAAAATGTCCTATTAATGAAATAATTAAAAGTACTGACAATACACAAATGTTTTAATATTTCTAAGATGTTTATTTGTTTTCTGCATTTTATGTCCATCAGCTGGCCACCAGATAACTGCCTTGTTGACTCAACCGACATTTCTGAAAACTGTATAGGGAACTGTGTGGAGAGAGAAAGAGAGAGCGCGCGCGAGAGAGAGACAGAGAGCATGTGAGAGAGAGAGTGAGAGTGTGTGAGAGTGTGAGAGAGAGAGTGAGAGAGAAAGAGAGAGTGTGCATGTGTGTGTGTCAGAGAGAAAGAGAGAGAGTGTGAGAATTACTACAATCAACCCAAAACTTATCACACATTTACTGCCTAGATATAAAACGTAAAGATAGTGTGAGAGAGTGTGAGAATATGAGTCAGAGTGTGAGAATGTGAGTGAAAGTGTGTGTGAGAGAGAGAGTGAGAGTGAGAGAGAGACAATTCTTGGCTATGAAAACATTCAGATCATTCTAAGTATGTTGTGTACAAATGCAGTACTTATATCGACAGCTAATAGTTTTATTTGTATTTTATTTTAATGGCCGAGTGTGATTCCATGATGGTACATTGTGGCCTCAGAGCACCATGCACATTCTCATATCACTAATACGTGTGATTCATGAACAATAAACAACAACAACAAATGATGGGGAAATGTATTAAACATTTTAAATCGCACACCAGTAAAAAACACTACGAAGTCTGTAAATATTTGATCTGTATAGAACTTTAATATTGACCTGCATACATTTTTTTAAACCCCCACGTGATCCTCCACAGAACATTTTGTTTTTAAGGGTGAGAGAACGGTCACGTCAGTGCTCTCTCTCTCTCTCTCTCTCTCTCTCCCCCTCCCTCCCTCTCTCTCTGTCTGTCTCTCTCTCTTTCTCTGTCTGTCTCTCTCTCTTTCTCTGTCTGTCTCTCTCTCTCTTTCTCTGTCTGTCTCTCGCTCTCGCGCTCTCTCTCTCTCTCCCTCTCTCTCTCTCTCTCTCTCTCTCTGTACACAACAACTGCACTCTGGCCTTTACTCACAGAGGGTGGAAACCCCGATGTTCTCCCCTCACCGCCAGACGCTTACACATCTCACAGTTTTGATCTAAGAGACCGGACAAGCCCGGCCCATGACTCCGCTGCTTCCAGCGTCTATAAAATCAGAGCAACTTCACACACACGCACTCTCTGTCTCTCTCTCTCTCTCACACACGCACAGAGACATTCTCAAGGACACGGACAACTCTCACATACGCTTGTATTCCAGGTAAGGCACAAATACTTTGCTGTGATTTTCACTTTGTTTGCTGTTTTAGGAAAAGACTCACCGTCTCCATGAATCCAAGCAGGTTCCTGCTGAGATGAGCATCTCGGTGTCTGTCCTCCTGCTCTCACTGTGTGTCCTGGTCACATGCTCCTCAGCCCAGAGTGAGTAAATATACCAAACTGTCTGACAGACCGCATGAAGTGCAAAGACCGCTGCTTAAACATGGGTTAATCTTCTGTAGCTAATCCTACCTTCTTAGATCATGATGAAGTTAGAGACTATATTTCATCCACATGAACACTGTAGTTTGTGTTAACTCTCAACTCCAGCAGTGACGCTGAGGTTGTGAAATCTCTGCCGCACTACACTAGCTCTACACACTTTTTGGGGAGGTTAGCATTGAAAAACAACTAATTTAAGTAATAAATCAAGACGCAGGTCTTTAGTTGACGTTTGAAGACGGCTCAGCTGTTCGGACATGTCAGGGACGTCGTTTACGTCGGAGCCTATCCACTAATAGACAGGGTCCGGAGGGAGCTGATAAATTACGTGTAGCAACACACTGGGATACAGTGAGTCATCGCATACCAACACAACACTTCACGGACTGATAAAACAGCTTCCTTATCGTCGTTTTGAACTTCTCACTCGACATGTACTATTTTAACTATAAAAGAGTCACATCCGTAAGATCACACCACACCGCACCAAGGTTGTGATGATCTGCTGTTGCCACTCAAGTAGGCCAACATGTCTCCTCATGTTCCTTTATGTGATTTCGCAGAAAGCTGCAGAGGACGATGTGGAGAAACTTATTCCCGAGGCAATCAGTGCCAGTGCGACTACGAGTGCCTCTCACACAACGAGTGCTGCAAGAACTACGAGTCTGTTTGCACTGCAAGTAAGTCTCCTCCGCACTCCACTGGTGCAGCTGGGGTTTAGCTTGTTCAGAGAAATGAGTCTTTAAATGATACTGGACGAGATGAAGGCTATGTTTAACCTTTAAGGATGCTTACTGGGTGACATTAGATGAAGTTTTAATCTGGTTTAAAGCCTCTTTGGTAAACATCGCAGGACTTGGACACACCTGATTGAAACGTGTATTGCGCTATAGGGGACTCCTGTAAAGGCCGATGTGGTGAGGGCTTTAAGAGAGGGAGACAGTGTCACTGTGATATCGAGTGTATTAAATACGGCCAGTGCTGTCCAGACTACGAGACCCAGTGCAACACTGAGGGTAAGATCACAACATCGTTACTAAACTTATAAACATGACTTTAAAGTTCTGGAAGTGCAGCATACAGTGCCTTTCAGAATTAATCACCTCCCTTCATAAAAATGAGCAAAAAACCCACACACACTTCCTTATTCGATTCAGATAATTACTGTAGACAAGTACAACAACGTGTGTTGTGTTTGTATGTACGAGAATGTAAATCACTGATGTGTGTAGCAATGCTGTAATTACTCCGCCGTTTCCTGTATGAACGACCGATACTGTAGATTCCTCAACGGAAGAAGAGTACAGCGAGCTTGAGGTGACCACGCCTCTGGACGACATGGCGAATGAAGGTAATGCTTACTGTTCTTTAATAAAAAAAACACCACCACAACACATTAAGGCACAGGTGTGTGAGAATCCGCAGATCGAACAGGATTTCTCGTCTTCTAGTGTAACATTCTGCCAGATCATAGTTCAGAGATCTCGAGTCCAGAAGCTGCACGGTACCAGTTACATCCAAGTCCATAGCTGATCAGATTCCTCAGTTAAATACCGAGTCTGAGACCTTACTTCTTCTTGACATGTATAATGCCATCATCACGGACTGGAACAGAGAGAGAGAGAAAAGAAGTGGTTGACTCAGGCTAACTTACGAGTGAAACTGAATAATGAATAATTCTGCCCCGAATTATTTCTCTCCTTGTTAACCACATTTCCATTGTTGAGAGATGGATTAATTGTGCACCACCAGTGTAATGTACAACTTAAACGGAACAGAGGAAAACGAACAAGAAGGCTGGTCATATCAGCCATGTGTTAGGGGTTAGACGACTTGGCCTTCTCAAGTATAAACCCAACATCTGTATCAGTCGCCTGAAGAATTAGACGAATCACAGAAAACACACATACTGAGAGATGCACATCTCATTTCCTCTGGCTTGTCACTGAGGAATGTAGACGTACGATATCCAGGTCATGTGACTGATCAGCACTCGGACGAACATGGTTGTTATGATATACTGGACGTGAGGTCTCTGTGTCTCTACTGAAACACTTGTTGACATGGATTGTGCTAGAAGAGAAGAATATTTATGCTGCTCATTGTCCCGTCATGTTTCCTGCACTCCTCCCCTCTAGATGTTGTAAGCGGTACCAAGCCCTCTCCTTATGACACTGCGGAGCTTTTGGACCCGGTTGAAGACCACGTGGCACCTCTCCCTTCTCTGCCTGATTTTGTAACAGTGCCAAGTGAGGCCATAAATATGTCTTCAGAGATTTAAAATAAAGTGTGTTTCCTTCCATTAATTTAACTCTTACAGTGTTATTCCTTTCAGGTACGATTGGTTCTCCTGTGCCTGATGAGGACCGTGAAGAACCTCAGGATAAATTTGAACCTGAGCAACTTTCTCCTAACAATTTTCCTCCAGCCTCAACTAGGCAGGCTGTCACCAGACAAACTTCAGAACAGTATCCGGCTATGACAAGTCCAGCAGACGGCACCACTGCACCTGCACAGACTGACCTGAACACAGAAACAACCACTCCACTTACCACAGAGCCCAAAAGCACCGCTGCAGATGATAATCCTGAAATACCTGCTTCTAAACCAACTGCGAGAAATCCTCAGTCTGTCTCTGAACTGGAGCAACTTTCTTATAATGCCTCAGTTCCCACTGTTCCTCCTGAGATGGCCTCAACTACACCAAATTCCACACTAACATCTCAGAGCACCTCAGAGCCCAAACCCACACCTTCAGCCACTGCTCAGGCCAATAATCCAGACCTTAAACCTTCTAATCCTGTCCAATCTGAAGACAAACAGGACCTAAAGGTAAACCTTGAAGATCAGACAGAGGCTCAGTTGGAAGCCAGTGAAAACACAACCTCGGGAGGAGTGGAGATCCTGAAAACGCTCTCAACAGACAAGCCTACCACTGCCAAAATAACAACAGCAGCACAAAATGAAAACCGGGAAATAAAGGGCATTCTTTCTACGAAGGATTCTCCAGCTTACCCTGCATTAACAGAAAGCACCCCTGCTCCTGCGACGGTCAGCTCTTCTCCAATTAAAGTGCAAGAAAATCCCACGAAACCAAAAGACACTAACAACAATCTTCAGGACCTTCAGGATTATCAGGCAGGTAAGGCGTTCCCTTGGTTTCTTAAGAACCAGACACACGATGTGCGTTAGTGATATACCTGGAACATGTAAAATGAAGAAAGCATAGAGGATCTTTCTGAGGAACATGATACATCATTAAAAAAATGTAAAAGCGAGTACCATGAAACAATTTACTGCGGTGCATATATCGTATTTGTCTTCAGATTTGCGTTCCTTGCCACAGATGCCAACAGCGACACTGATCTCTGCAGCGGGCGTCCGGTTAACGGCTTGACTACGCTTAGGAACGGCACCATCGTGGTTTTTCGAGGTCAGTTCTAAATGCCCAGTCTTTATTTCCAGCAAAGTTTAGAATTATCAAAATGGTATAACGGAGGTCTTTAGCCACCTTCTGAAAACACCGTTTTAAAACAATGCCCAATAATTTATGGGTGATGTTCAGCATTAAGCTCAACGGCGTAGTGGGTAGCACTGATGCCTCACAGCTCCAGGCTTCCTGGTTAGACCCTGAGCTCACGTTACTCCCCGTATCTGCATGGGGTTCCTCGATGTTCTCTGTTCCTTCTCCATCTCCCAGAAGCATGCCATTAAACGCTCTATTGCTACTATAAAGTGAAGGAGTGTATGAATGTGTATGTGCATTGTGGCCTGCAATGAACCGGCATCCCATATGGGGCGTATCCTCTCACCTTATGCCCAGTTTTCCTGGTGTAGGCTCCACAGTGACCCTAACCAGGATGAAGCAGTTGCTGAAGATGAATGAATGCATTTCATCATCACTCTTTAAACAGAGAAGATGATTTATTCACAAAATAACACTTGCAAGGAACTGTGACCACTGAAGAACTATATAATGTATGCTTCCCTCCACTACTGTATTACTAGGACACTACTTTTGGATGCTGGACTCCAGAAGAAACGCTGGGCCTGCTCAATCAATCACAGACTTCTGGGGAATACCTTCTCCCATCGACACGGTCTTCACACGCTGTAACTGCCACGGCAAGACCTACATCTTCAGGGTAATGTTGCTAATAACTTTTAAAGTGCTGATAATCATGTCAAATCATACACATCATAAATAATAATTCACAGATCTACGTTACGTGTGCATCCCATAGGGGGATAAATACTGGAGGTATGAGAATGACGTTATGGACGCCGCCTTCCCCAGACCCATCAGTGAGGGCTTTGGACTCGGGGGTCACATTGTCGCCGCTTTATCCATGCCTCAGTACAGAAGCAGGAGAGAGTCCGTGTTATTCTTTAAAAGAGGTTCAAACATCTGGCTTTTAACTCAATCAGTGTTCTGCTTAACTTAAAAATACACACACACACACACACACACACACTTCTCTTATTCTCTAAGAATATTTGTAACGATAACGATGTGGCCTTTTGTTCATTTCTGGACAGTGTAGTTTTGAAATAATTGCAGGCTCTGGTAAGATTTGCTTTATAAAGCAGATCCATGTTTGCAGCAAAGTGATGTGGCTTTCCAAACTTCTGGTGTTGCCCTGTCTGTAGGTGGACTGGCTCAGAGATACACCTACCTCAACACACCTGAGTGCGGCAGCAAGTCAGCTGCAGTCACAGTAAAGAGGAGATTCAGAAAGGAAGCAGGTAACAACCTTAAGGAAGGAATTGTATAAGACACTCTATGGCTTGCCAGTCGATGAAATAATCCCTTTTTACATGAATACACATCTCACCCTGACACACACACACACACACACACACACACACACACAATACTGTTAGAACAGAACATTATTCCAGAAAGACCTCACACTCTGATGGGAAGGATGACTCAAACCTTGAATTTATGCCTACTAAAATACACAAGCTGAACGACTCCACAGCAGATTTGTGATGTTCTCTCTTTCAGTCCCCAAGCTGGGTCAAGAGATCGTCATTAGCAGGACCTGGGTAGGCTTTCCACCCACAGTGACGTCAGCGGTGTCCGTACGCGCTACAGGAGGGGACGGATACAAATACTACGCCTTCTCCCCGAGTGAGTACACTTACACCCCCCGAACTCACCCCCCCAACACGTAACAATTCCAGTTAAGCTACGGAGGTTCTAATACAGAGGAAAACTACATTTGTAGAACAAAGGTCATGGAACATTGGAAACAAGAGCCTCGATTGCTCCAACCTTGAGTGAATCATGTCTGGGGTCTCCGACACGACTGGGTGGGGGAGGAAAGTGGGCAGCTTCTTTAAACCCTCACCGACTAGACACCAATGAAGAGGTGTGAGGTCATGGCAGAGGATTATACTCTGTGGTCATGAGATCATAAACGTAAACACGCCAAGGCTACGCGTTAGCTCCTCCCAAAACGTGTTCATCGCTACAAACGTGTGTTTTAAACCAAACCTGGCTATTCAATTCAGCATAAAAGGGTTTTTATTTTAACTACAGAATTTCTAAATAATTTTTTTTTTTAAATGGCGTGACTAAGCATCGTACATTCAGATAGATTTTATTACTGTTAATAGAAATCTTGCATTATTTTTCTTTTCCAGCCAAGTACTACAGTTTAAAGATGGAAGGCGACACTCCGGTCGTTCTCACGCCGAGGGCTGGACCACAGCAGCAAAAATCGGCCAAAAGTTGGTTCAGGTGTCCAGACACGAGTAAAGTGTAGAACATAGTCTTAATCCTACAGACACACACTGATGCTTTCACACTTGTCTCTCCCCCTCACACACGTCTTAAATGTAATAATGTGGGAAGCAGGAGTTTTTAAAAAGGCAGTGCATTATACTTATTATTATTATTATTATTATGCGTTAGTGGGACACTTCTGAAGTTCAAGTGCATTGTCTCCTGACCAATCAGGTCACAGGTTGGGGGGCAAATGGGAAAAACAAAAACACGGAGTTTGCCAGTGAATAAGGATATTTATGACATGTTGGATAGAAAATATTCCAACATTACAATACAACTGGACTATTTTTGGAGCATTTACTGGTAAACAGCTCGACATTCCACTTTAACTGTGCCAGCATACGGCCAAATCACACAAACAGCTCCTCTTGTGCCATAGCGGAAGCTACGACGAGCTCCTTCTCCTCAACACAGATGATTACGCTTACAGGTCATGACTAATGAGTCTCTCTTTGTTCAGATCAGAACAGTTTCCTGTCCCGCATGTTCTGTGCCAAGTGTAAAAGCAAACACACACACACACACACACACACACACACAAAAGAATTATTCAGTACCAAAAAATCCTTTATTGTATCCACATAAAATAAAGCAATGCTTCAATGGAACGCAACAACATAAAACTTGTAGTAGCTTCTGGTCCTTCATTCATTCATCTTGCAAAGCGCCTTCGCATTCCCATAACTCCTGATCCATCTGCAGTGAGAAACAGGATGAAGCACTGTGAACGTCCTTCCAGATGTGCGGTTTACATAATGTACACTAGATGCTTTTTAATCACTGTGTGTCAAATTATTCCTAATAAAATTGCACCAATGTTCATTTTGGCCCATTCTTGTGGTTAAGGATGCCTGTGTGTGTGTGTGTGTGTGTGTGTGTGTGTGTGTGTGTGTACACACATCACGATATATAAATTCATCATACCTCTCTTAACAAACCCTCTGGTGGCCCGTCCTCGAGTCCACTGCCTGCCCGATCCCGTCCTGACGCTGGCTGGCCGAGTGCTGCTTGTGTCTGAGAACGAATGAATGAAAGAAAGTAAAAGGGGGAGGAGTCACTGTTCTGGAGCGCATTGAAAACCACTTCCTCACCGTCAACGTGGGTGTTAGTCATTAAAAGTAGTGTATTCAGGTGGGATGAATAGCAGTGATTTAGGAGCCTAAAGCTCGGGCTGAGATGAACTGGTGTGTGTGTGTACCTGCGGAGCTGGATGAGGGCTCCTGGCTGGTAGAGGGGAGACTGGCCTCATCTGAAGGCTGAGCTGGCTCTTCAGCCTCAGTCTGAGAAGACTCCAGCGCTACCTCTGTACTGCTTCTACAAGCACAGTTTACACTCACTTCACCTCGAGCCAACATCTGTACTCCTCTACTGAACACAGCACGACCCCAAAGCACCTCGAAGCTGCTTGATAAGCACTAGTAATACACAGCTACGTAATATAAACTCGACTCTACAACCATAGAGAGAGGCACGACACGAGAGAACGTCTTACCAAAAGCTGTAGTTTAATGACAACTATACCACGCTGTGTGATCCTGCGCTGACCAAAACTCTGGAACGCTCAAATCGTAAGCGCGCTTTACTACTTGCAGTCCGTATCTCAGCAAAGGACGCGTGTAGTCAAATAAAAGGAAAACACGGGTGTCTGAAATGTACAAGCTCACCCATCTTCCCCTGCCTCGAGCAGGACGTCTCGCTCTTCAGCTGCGCCGGGCCCGGTCACGACGCACACGCTCGGTGTGGACGTGCTTACTGTTGGTACAGACTGGGAGGCGTGTTCGGGCAGCTCTGAGGGGTGTGTCTCCGAGAACGCAGACACTGCTCGGGACGGGAGGAAACGTACAGAATCAAAAAATGAAGAGCTAGAACCCATCATCATCATCACAGCTGGATGACATCACGTGTGTGTTGCTGGAGCACGTACCCGGAGCAGCCAACGGGAGAGGGGTGGTGGGTACGCTACGTCCCCCTGGCGAGTCTTCATGAGTGGGCAGGAACAGGGGAATGTCGTACATGCCGAGCCCTACACACACACACACACACCCCTCTCCATGACTGCTACATGGCCTGATGATATTCTGATTATTTTTCTGTAATCTGGTCTAAGTTAATGGCAGAACAGGGGACAAGAATAAGGCGGACAAACGGCTTTTTCCAGACACTTTTTAATTTTTTTTTAATAAAAGGTGTGATTTATAGCAAGCTGGAAGGGAGGACTCAGCGGGTACACACTACCTCCTTGCGAGGCCAGCTGGTCCAGATCTGCGTTGGAAGAGCTGGTCTGTGGGACGTCGTCCGAGAGGATGAAGCCGAAACGCAAGACGCCTGCTACCTGGGGAGAACTTGCACAAACACAGCGGGAAATGGTCAATTCTCCTAAAGCTCTAGATTAGACCGGTCCGATTGTTAACACTGGCACTCACTGGAGAGCTTCACTGAAACAGTCAGTACGATGGGAGGCAGCCAGCGTGGGGGCGTTGGGGACCGTGCGGTCGTCCTCCTCATAGAAGTGCTGCTGTGGCTGGGAAGAACAAAGAGCAGAGGGGAACATTTGTTTAAATGACGGCGGCGAAGACGAGAAACCCGAAATCTGAAAAGCGGCACGTCACAAACGCCGATTACTCACGGTGCACCCGGACGACCCCGAAGTCAGCTGCAGTCCTCGTCCGACCGGCTGCCGTCGCGCTGGGATGCGCTGAGAAAAACAAACAAACGTTCAAGCTGAAGGACATCCGCTACTGCGGTTTCCATTACAGGTTCATGGAGGAAAAAAAGAGTTTTTGAAAGATTTTTTTTTTAAAATAAATGACGACAAATGAAATATGCATTCAAAATAATAATAATAATAATAATAATAAATTAAAATACACAAAGACCTGTAAATACCTGGACTTGAGAGGGCGGAGCTAGCTCCTGTATAGGTGGAGCCAGAATGCTGAGTCGAGGAGGGAGTGATTGCTGCAGTCTCCGTGGGGACGGTGGAGGACGGGGTACGGAGCTGGTGATTGGTTCAGGGGAGAACACCTCTAACGAGCCGGATACTGGATCAACATTTACAGACGTAACATCAGGTCAGAAAAAGAGGATAAGGACGAACAAGAGCATCAGGTTCGAGTGGAGAACGGTGTAAAAGCGGGTGTCTTACAGGTGGCAGGACCAGCCGTGCACGGGGCGGAGTCTGTCACGCCGAGACTTTCCTCTGTTTCAGTACCTGGATCTGTGGCATCAGGACCCTGAGGGAAACGGGACAGACACATACAAAGCAAGGGTGTCAATGTTGAGAGAAACTACCGTTAGGAAATCATCTCTTATCGCAGTCTTATCTCTCACACCAACACATGACTAACATTAAATGGCGATGAAGAGCAAGCTCATGGAGAAATCAAAAGCTTACCCGGGGAAAACACTACATGTCCAGTGTGTGTTTTTACCTCCGTATTGTCACCCTCATAGGCCTCGGAGGGATCGCCATTGCCACTCCCCTCATTACTGTCCTCTCCTTCCCCCTCGATTCCTCCCTCGTCATCATCCTCGTCGTCGTCCTCCTCCTCCTCTTCCTCATAATCCTGAGATGTGAAAACAAAGACATGCCGAGGTATGGCCATTCACAAAGAACAGCTGTGAGCTCCAACAGAAGCAAATGACTTCGCCATCTAGAATGTTTAAATATCATCATCTTCACTATGAAAAGCAAACGTTCAGCACAGGTAACGATAATGTCGTTATATTTACCTGCTCCTCTTCATCGGTCTCCTCCTCCTGCTCTTCCTCACTATCAGAGTCACTGACGATGACGATGACCGGTTCCTCAGACTCCTGGGAGAGGAGAAATTCCACAGGTACGGACTGAGATGCCCCAGACTCCTCATCTACCTCTTCCAGGCTGGGATAGTTTTCCAGCTCCTACAAATAAATACTGCAGATGTTCTCCGTCCCAATAATAATAATAATAATAATAATAATAATAATAATAATAATAATAATATCATCCCTTTTTGAACACCCATACTTACCTCAACAGCATCAACAGCTTCCTGACTCCCACCTGGTACAACACTCTCAGCTTCAGCGCTGTCCTCAGTGAGCATCTCGATCTAAAAGCAAACATTTAAAACGTTATGAAAGCACTGATCTCGATAGCTCTGGCACGTGGGTCCGGTTTGTGCGTTTTAGATGGAAGCCTCACCTCCACTCTCTGCATGCGGAGCTTCTTGGAGATGGGAGGCTCAGTGGGCTCCTCCTGAGGCTCCAGCTCCACTGTAATGTTCTCGAACTCCTCCTCTCGAGGACGCTTGGTCGAGGTACTGCCAGGTGTGGCCGAGACTGCAGAGGAAACGCCGTGTTACTGTACGTGCTGAATTCCAGCAGCGGTAATAGAAGCATGAATCTGATATCATTAACACAGAAGCACAACCTCTAACACAGCGCGTGTTTGAACAGCTCAGGGACGCCGCGCAAGTCAAAGCCCGCTCCACGCATATTAGATTCAGTTCATGACTTTAAGATCACCTGTTCCGAACACAGCCGTGGACGTGGAGGGCCTCTCCATCTGGGACGTGCTGGGTGTAGCCTCCATCATCACGTTGGCAGAGGTGGGCTCCTGACTCGCAGGTTCGGCGGGGGGTACGCTCTGCTGCTGTGTGGGCTGGACGAACGCAGTGGTCTGGCTCTGCTGGACACCGAGCACGGGCTGAGCCAGAGTGGTCTGAACGTTCGGGCTGGTGGAGCGCACGGACCCGGTGGTACTTCCAAACACAGGCACGTGCTCCATAGGAGCCTCTGATGACAGCGCTGGAGAAAAGCAGCAGGTGATCAGAAAATAAAATGGCTGATTGTTTAATTATGACTGCTTCCCTTAAAGCAACAGCATCGCAGAACGAGAAGGCTTGGGAAAAGCCTTTACTAGCAGCATGCTGTTAGAGTGGAATATCTCCAGAAGGAGGGTTAGACACACTGTGTAATCTCAACACCAGTACCTACCTTCCTGGTTCTCCTGCTGGGTGGTGGGCATCACTGTGGCAGTAGGAGTGACTGTGGGCTGTACAGGAGGGGTGACCATCGGTTTTATACTGGCCCTCGGCGTGGGCTTGTTCGCTGTAACGGCTTGGGGCTTGCTGGGAGTCGCCACCAGGGGAGTGGGCTTTATGTTAGCTGTGGGGGGCTCAGACGAGCTTGCACTGAGGAAACAGTGTGAGCAAACATCGCCAAATTAATCATGTTCATTCACACACATTTTACTCGTTAACAGCAATGAAAGGAGCATGGATGCTAGTCTGTCAAGCATTACACACCTGCCCCTTTCAGCCACTGGTGTGGATTTTAGAGAAATCTGCCTCTGTTCTGTAGTCCTCTGTTGCTCCTGAGTCTGGAAACACAACACACTGATCAGCACTTAACATTGTTGAGAGAGAGAGAGAGACAGAGAGAGAGAGAGACAGAGAGAGAGAGAGAGAGACAGAGAGAGAGAGAGAGAGACAGAGAGAGAGAGAGAGAGAGAGAGAGAGGGAATATATATAGTGGCTAAAAGCGTATGAATGACAGACCAACTCCGTGTCAAGTGAAACATCTATAAAAAATATTCAAATGTTGCGTCTCCATCTGTTGAAGGTTTCTGAAGTTCACCTTGCTGGGGCCTTGCTCCACTGGCTCATCTCTCTGCTCTACGTGTCTCTCCTGCTGCTCGCGCAGGTCTCGTAGCTCCCGCAGCTCCTTCTCCTGCCGGCTCAGGCGGCCCTCGTACTGCGAGCGTAGCGCGTTGACGCGCACCTCCAGCTCCTCACGCTGCTGCTTCAGCTCCTCGTTCTCCTTTGCCAACTGACCCTTTACGTCTGCACAGGGAAGGAGGAACGGGTCACAACGCGTGCGCTATATCAGTACTCGACGTGCACCAGTTAGATTTATTATTATTATTAAAGACGTCTCAGAAAGAAAGAAAACGCCTTGAAGTTCTTACCCACAAGGTGGTTGATTTTCTGCTTGGCCCCGACGAACGCCTTCCTGGTCCGGTCCTCCTTCTCGACCAGCTGCTGCCGGAGCCGGTCTTCCTGGGCCGACTTTTCCGCCAGCTCTTGGCGCATGCGTGCTAGCTCGCCCTGCAGGTGGGACGCCTGGTCCTGTGCGGTGCGTGTTTCTGTTTCACGCTCCCCTATCGTCTGCGCACACACACAATACTTCCAGGTGAGCACAGAGGTCACCAAATTCATCTCTTACTTTACTTTAAATATGTCATTTTTGTATTTTGTTGGAATTACTAGCAACTAAACACACACAATATAAAAAAACAAACATACATGTACGTTACAGTAGAATCATAACTGAATTTACTAGTAGAAACTATAGACTTACTTTGTTTAAGGTTTCTAGTTGGCTCTCCAGCTCCCGAATCTTGGACTCTGATTGGCTGAGGGAATCTCGGAGGCTCTGTAGCTCCTGAGCTGAGGCTTGTTGAGCCTCCTGGTCTTGGACTGGAGCAGAAGCAGCAGCCGCCACCATCTATACCCAAAAAAGGATAGATAATTACATTTTTTTTTTTTGCATGATGGCATCTTAGCTGAACCATGCAAACTGATCCCTTCATAGCTTCTTAGGATGGTTTGTACTAGGACTTATTGATCAACGCTTACAGGTCATAACTAAGCTATTGGGTCACACAATATGGACTCGTACAGAGTGGCCCAAAAATAAAATAAAATCATGCACACTCGCCTTGTCATGTTCAACTTTTAGCTCCTCATACTGCGTTTTGTAGCGGCGCCCAAGCTTCTTGACCTGCGTGATGGTCTTGAGTTTCTCCTGAACATCCAGGGTCTTGGCCTGTAGCTCTTTCTTCACGCTGTCCCTGTCTGCTACCACCTTGCCGAGGTTGTCCCGCAGGTTCTGCACCTGAGACTGCAGCGTGCTGCAGGAAACGCTACTCCTGCAGATGAAGCGGGGGGGGGGGGGGGGGGGGGGGGGTGTAGTGTTAATTGTCACAGAAATAAAGTCAAATCAACGTCATTTCTGGTTCAGGGCTGAATAATGAATAACTTTTGCTTTTTGTACCTGGTTGCCTCTGCCTTAAGCCGACTGGTCTCCTCACTGAGCTGCTGGATGCGTTTAACGTGAGCGTCTCTCTCAGAGTGCAGCCGCTTATATTCTTCTGGGTCCGTGTCCTTCTGCTGGGTCACCAGGAACTATACACATACACGAAAACCGTTCTATTATACTACATAGCATATTATGTATGATTTTAAAGCATTATATTCATTACAGTCAGGTCTGTAAATCTCTGCAGTGTACTGGAGCCGAAATGCAAACGAAATGAACACGAGCTGAAAGTGCAGACGGACAGCTTCAATCTGAGGGAATTTCCATCACAACTGGGTAAAAGGTGTAGGAATTACAGCACTTTATACGCGTGATTAACTTCGGCTCGTTGTCCGTCTGCACTGTGACACGCCGTCTGGCCAGTCGTGAAGCGTTTGGCTGAACGTGAGCAGGTAACGTGGCCCTGGTACACGTCAGAATTCTTCCCGCCGCTTGCGTCAGCAGTCGCATCATCAATAAATACAAGCGAACCAGTTCCACCGTCACTACCACACTATAACATGAGGTGGTCGCTTCAGACCATGAGCACTTCCTTTCCTTCTACATGCTCTTTGGACTTTATATTGAGGGATAAGAGTAACGCATTCCAAATGCAAACGCCACAGTTGAAATCAAATCTAGACCTTTTATCATCTGAGCAGACAACTGTCCAATTACTTTTGGTCCCTTAAAAAAAAGGGAGAGTACGTCCAATATTATACCTACATCTGTATTTATGTACCAGAGAGGAAACTTAAACCAGCAGCGGGTCTGGGTACTGACCTGAGTGCGTGCTTTCCAGCGCTTGATTTCCTCTTCCAGAAGTTTTTTCTCAGCCTGCAGCATGCCGCTCTTCTCGCTCAGCTCGGCGTTGGACTCCTGCATGGGCAAGGCATCCGTCTGTAGCTTGCTCACCTGGGAAAGACGAGTACGAAACATGTCCATTACCTCATGGTGCTGTATACCATACCTGATCAGTCATCACAAAACAAATTTGTACTTCATAACCCCAGTTATGTGGAAAAACATCAACCGCTCGGGTTTTCTTTTACCTTGGCTTGAGCCTGCTGCAGCTCCTGCTCCAGTCTTTCCTTCTCGTCTCGCAGCATCTTATTGGTCTCCACCAGCACGCTCATGGTCTCAGTCTTCTTCATCAGTTCATCGTGTTGAGACAAGGTCTTCGCGGTCACCTTCAAAAGGAGTAAAAGCTGCAAGTCAAACAGGTCTACAGGAGTGCGCGAAGCTTTAACGGTTCGTTTTGGTTCCGAGTCGCTGTACCTGCATCCTCTCTCTCTCAGCACTGAGGCAGTCCTGGACCTCCTTCAGCTCCCGCTCCAGGTGCTCCACTCGCAGCCTGTGCCTCAGGCTCTCTCCCTGAGCCGTCTCGAAACGCGACTCAGCGATCTCCTTCTCCCGACGAATGAACCTTCATGTGGCCACGCCGCAGGGGGTTAACAGAGTAAATGGAAACAAAAAGAAGAAGAGATTCACAATTTTCAAGGTGAAAGAAGACAAAACGCAAGGCGTGTATATAAAAGGGAGAAAGGTACTGGGCCAGTCAGAGTCAGTGAAATTAGAACCTGAGGATCTCGAGGAGCTGCTCCTGAGACTTCCCCTCCTCCGTGAGAGAAACGTTCAGCGAGCTATCGCCGGCCGCCTGCTGCAGCTGGGTCGCCATCTTTTCGCTCATTGCCTGAATCTGCTCATGTAGGAGCTCGTTCTGCCTCTGCAAGTCTCGACAACGTGCCTCCATCTTAGTCTGGTCCTCCTGAGAGACAGAAAGCACAGACCACCACAGCAATTTTTAAAAGAAATGACTAATAGAATGGTAATAGAAGACAAGTCAGTAGTACGGTTCTATATATGTATATATAAACTTTGTCAGGTAAATAAACTTTCTGTGAGGATCGTACTGCTGGAACAACATACTCTGAGGATCTTCTCCTGCTCCTCCCAGGATACTCGGGCCTCGAGCAGCTGTGCGCTGACCGTTTGGAGCTTGTCTTCAAGCTGCTGGCGGAGCTCTGAGGCATGTTGGGCCTGGGCTTTGACTGCCTGCAGGGCCTCCACGTCGGCCGCGTGCAACAGCATCTCCTGCTCGTACTTGTCCTGGGCCTCGGCGGCGAGACGTGCCTGCTCTTGGCTATCCAGCATGGACTGCTGCACTTGAGCGACCGCCGTAGCTGCCTTCTGCAACGCTTCCTGGTGCTCGGCCTGCAGGCTGCTCAGGTTCCTCTGCAGCTCGCTCACCTGGAACCAGGAATGAATCTGAAATGACTAACGATCCTGTCCCACAGAACTACAGGTACATCAATTATTTAGTTATACATATATCTGTAGCAGCGGGAACTGCACCTGCTGCTCAGTGGCTGCCACGGCTTTCTGTTTCTCTTCCTGCATTTCATTTTTCTCCTTCTCAGCTTCTAGAAGCTTCTTTTCCTGTTGCTGAAGCTGCTCATGAGCCTCCAAAAGCTGGCTTTCAACCGATGTCCTCACTTGTTCGGTTACCTGAAAGAGGAACCGCAAATCAGCACTGATCACAGAAGCTTTCTTTATTTCTTTAAAAAAAATTTTTAAAAAAAGAGACACAAATATACAAAATGCTGACGTGTATACCTCTTACGGAAATACATCAGTTACTAAAAATGTAGTTTCATGTACCTGCCCTAAAACATTACAGCTGTGGGCTGATGTGATATGCCAGATTATACACCAGTTACAGACCTGTTTCTCTTTCTCCAGGGCCTCCTCCAGGCTGAGGCACATGGCTCTGTACTGCTCCAGAGAGGCAGTGCTGCTTTCCAGTCTCGCAGCCAGATCCTCGCTTCTGCTCTGAGCCTCGTTCAAACGCGTCCGCAGTTCCTCTACATCCTCTACGCCACTCTGCGGCCCTGTGCCAGGTGTGGAGAGAGACAAAAAGCGCATTTAAAAAAATATTTAATTACTCAGTTATTTAAAGCCAAAAAGTCCAAAGTTCATGAATAAATGGTGGCAGCGTGTTACCCGCGAGGCCTGTGAGAGTGCTGGGTGAGGAAACCCTTCCCTCTCTGGTGTTCAGCTGCTGCTGGAGACTGTTGAGCTCCTGCTGTGCAGTGTTCAGCTGCTCTCTGGTCCTCTGGTGCAAGGCACACTGCACCTCCAGCTGCTTCTTAGCATCCAAAAGCTGCTTCTGTGAACCATAACCCACATTCCGCAATCATTAAACCTCTAAAAGGTCCAAAAGGGGAGCGTCAAATTAGACAACGCAACCGAGTGAGGTGGAACTTACGTCGTGATTGCGCCCTAGCGTGTGTCTCTGCTCCACCTCATGCTCCAGCTTCTTCTGCAGCTGGGAAATCTCTCGTTCCTGCTTCTCCACCTGCGCCGTGAGCCGCTGCCGAGTTTCTGACTCCGAACGCTCTAACGTGGCCTGAGAGAACACACACACACACACACACCTCAACACACAGCATCTGCGTCGGGTGTCAGCGGTACGTCTGACGATGCCGAGGGCTACGGTACCTGCATGGATTTCAGATTGGTGAGCAGGAGGTTCTGGCTCCTCTGCTGAGAGAGGATCGACTCCTTCTCCTGGCTCAGACTGGACTCCACCATCTTCAGCAGGTCTCTCTCCTTGCGCAGGGCCTCTGCTCTCGCCTGAAGTGGTCAAAACATCATGAGGGCCAACTCCCACGCACAGCTTACTTTATTCTTGGTTATTACTCGAGCGAACGCATACTGGGAAAAGCAAAAACAAGACAACAAAGATGACGAGAAAACATACAGCTGCACAAACACACTTACTTCGACCATGGACAGTTTCTCATTAGCTGCCCGTAAGTCTTGTGTGAGAGCGTGGAGGGTCTGCTCGCTTTTCTGCCCAGAGGCAGCCTGCTTCTGAGCCTTCTCCCTTAGAGAGGCAATCTCCTTACGGTAACCTTCCACATTATCCTGCAGCATTTCATATCTGGCACACGCACGCACACACACACACACCACTTTTCAATACGTCTGTAATAAAATACATTGTGGTGCACTTTAATGTGTCTGGAGGCCGGAGCGCTCACCGTTTAGAGGCAAATTCCAGCTGAGTGGAAACTGTGGCGTTCTGGGATCTCAGCTCAGACACCTGCTCCTGCAGCTTCTCACACTGCTCGGTCAGAGCCTTCTCGCTTTCAGCCTTCTCTTTCTTATAGGCTCCGAACACCTCTTGGAGCTACACACACACACACACACACACACACACACACACCCCCCTTCGAAGTTATTAAAGCATGCCTAATTGAGTCTGTTATTTCAGAGTTACTGCAACGTGCATAAACAAACATCTGTATATCTAACCAACTAATCCGTACCATGCCTCATCATATTTTGTACAGCAGTCACCTGACCTCTAGGGTGCACTCTGTATTAGCCCGTTCACACGGCCTCACCTGTTTCAGGGCAGCTCTGGCCTCCACCGTCTCCGTGGACTCGACTGCTGCGGCGACGAGGCCGGTGGGCGTGGCTGCATTGGGCGTGGCTGCAGGGGAGCGACGGGGGGTGGAGGTGAGGGAGAACTCCTCTAACGAAGCACCTAGGGGTCCAATCGTTACGTTTATGCAAAAATGGTCTGAATTCTAAAAAGGGAAGAAGTAGTAGTAGTTTGTGTGAAGCTGCGTTCACCTTGCTGAGGGAAGCTGACCCCGGTAGCCTGGGCGAGCAGGACACGGCACATGTCTCGCTGGCGCACGATGGATTCAACCTGCTGCATCTGGCGTGCACGCTGCTCTCGGAGCTGCTCCAGCTCGATCCGGGCCTTCTCCAAACTAATCTGTAGCTCTGTCAGTCTGCAAACGCACACACAATAGTGTCTTGGGTTCTTCACAGGATATAGCTAAGAATGAAGAAACTCGAAGTAACCCTGCTCTCCTGAACCCCCCCCCCCCCCCCCACAAAAAGCAGTGAGCTGCTCACTTGGTGCTCTCAGCCTCCATCTCGCCTCTCTCCTGCGCGTCTCCGAGCTCGCGCAGGGCCACCAGGAGGCGCTGGTTCTGCTGCTGTAGCTCCGCCACACCGCGGAACGTGACCAGGTGCTGCGAGATTACCTCAGACGTACTGCTCACATCCGCCGAGCTCACGTCTTCCTCGTCACGGATCACGTGGTTCCCACGTGCCTCCTCCAGCTCGATCAGTAACACCCGAACCTGAGAACAGAACATACCCTCGGGTTTCAGTTCAGTAAAAAGGACATTCTGGCAGAGCTCCAAAAATACAAACAAATGAGATATAAAAATATACGTGGACAACATGGTGCCATTTACTCCCATTTTGCAGCCTAATTTTGGTCGAATTGAACGCCGCCATCTTGATTGTGCTTGCACAGTAGGTCAAAACTGGAACCATAAAGACCTGTACCAAACAACCCGCCCCCAAGAAAAAGCCTCACCTGGTGAGCCATGTCACGCAGTTGCACCTCAAACCTCTGATTGTCTCTCTCCAGCTTGGAGGCGTGCTTGTTGGCTTCGTCGGCCTCCTTCTGCAGGCGCTGTACCTCCTGCCACACCGAGACACCGGATTACTCAACACTAACTGAAGACTATTTGAAAATTTAAACCAAAATTGGTACATGTTGTAAATGAAGGTAGCTCCTGCTCCTAGCGCTTCTCTCCGGCAAGCACATACGACGTCACTAGAACAGCTGCACGATGCTAGTTCACGTCGGACACGTCTCATTCCTTACCTGCACAGCGTGCTCCAGCTTGGCAGACAGACTGGCCACGGATATCTGCGCACGCTCCAGCTCCTCCCTCTGCCTCTTTAGTATGGGTGCTTTAGCCTCCACCTCCTGCACAATGTCATCCAGGTACTTGTTCACACGTTTGTTCTCCACCTTCTCCAGCTGCAGCTGCTCCTGGGACTCTACGTACGCCGTGTAGATCTGCGGAGCAAGCACGTGGAAACACGTTTAACAGCGACGCACGCGCAGCCCTCGGAAAACCAGCACCACTCGATTTCCCGTTGTCGGTCTGCCCTACTAAATACCAGCCCCTGGGCGAAGTACCTCGGTGAGCTTCATGCCCGGCCTGATCTTGGCGACGGCCGCCGCGGTGGGAGACATCGTGCTGAGCTGTTTGTCTGGGAGAACCGGTGCAGACGTGGTGCCAGCTGTCAAAAGAAAGAATAAGCGACTTTACGTGTTTATTATTTAGGGGGAGGGAAGCCGCTGACTTCGCAGTGTTGCTGACCTCGGCGTGCGGTGTCCAACAGAAGATCGTTGGCGTTGTCCAGCTCTTTCTCCAGGATGCTAATGCGCTCCATCAGCTCTGCCACATCCTTCTGTTTGCGGCTCTCTGCCTCGGCCAGCTGCACCTCCATAGCTTTGTGAGCTGTCCACAAAACATTCCACAACATGTTTAATAAAACATAACGTGTGAACATCTGTACCAATTATTACATACATTTCACTCCTCCTCCAACTGCTCTGGGAGCAGAAAGAGCTTTTTTTAAAATTTAATAATTCTTTTATTTTAGGTGTGGATTTTACGCGGAGCCAACTGAGTGAAAACGCTGATCTAAACGGTCCCTGATTTAAACATGTCCTTTTACTGTAGAAAAGACTGTCTGGAGCTGTAATGTCACGGCGTGTGCATGTTAACGCTAGACTCAACACGCTTCTCTCCACTCACCCTCTCCCGCCTCCTTCAGCAGCTTGTGCAGCTCTTCTACGGCCTGGCTCAGCTCTTCGCTCTTCGCCTCCGCATCCGCCGCTGCGCCCTGATTAAATCGATCACCAACACGTCATTCAAGAGAACACAACACTCAACTCTTTATTCATACTCCTCTAAAAAAGCAGAATGCGGCGAGCGAGTTACCCGGTACAAGTTGGACAGCTTGATGTTAGCGTTAAGCTCGTTGCGGAACTTCTCTTCTGAGCCGGCTTGCTGTTCTTTGGCCTAGACGGAGACGAGGCGGGGTTAGTCGGCGCGCTGCGGTAGGTGTCACACGGGTGAAGTAAAGGTACGGTCGCTCACCTCTTTCAGTTTGCTGATCAAGTCCTCGGCTTGCTTCTGAAGGTTATCGTTGGAGGATTTCAGACTGGTCAGTTGGTCCTGTACTCGGGTACACTGCACAGAGAACCACACACGAGCTCATTAGGGATTTAATACTACAGACAGATTCAGGATGTCAAAAAGCACTAGCAACAAAGCTTGTTTCTCAGTACACTATTGCCCCCCCACCCCTCCCCGTATGTGCCTGGATTATTACTGATTTCCTTTTTTTTTAATGTATAAACTGGTTTTACGAGAGTGTCACAGCCAAGGCAGTAACCCTCCTTATTCGCGGCTGCCAGACTTGAACCCCGCACCGTCATACCTCATCTTCTTTGTTGTTCAGGCTGCACTTGAGCTCTAGAATCTCGCTGCCTTTCTGCCGCGACAGAGAGAGAAGCTCCTCACTTTTAGTCTTCAGTTCCTCGCTCAGCCAGGTCACCTGGTCCTGGAGAAGATCCTTCTCCTGCTCCAGCCGTTTCTCTTTGTACTGCGGACACACGGTTAGCTGCGGTGGGCTTTTCCCCTCACCAAATACTCAGCTGTTTACATTTAAGACATCAGACACGATCTAACGACACGATGCAAGCGTAATGGGTATCGACAGCAAAGCTCTAGAAGGCCACCTAGTGGTGGAGTTCTTTCCCAAAGCCTCTGGGTCTTCTCAGGATGTACCTTGATTGAGACTTCCAACGCCTCCAGCTGGTCTACCTTCAACTGCAGCTGCATGTTTGTAGCGCTGACGTCTGCCAGCCTGTCCCCGAGCCGTTTCAAATCCTCTGCAGGAGAAAGAAATACATTCACAAGTTCTACACCATCTACAGTTTCACAGCACAGCTGGTGATTCCATAAACGAACAGTGTCCCGTTTACCGCTCTGGCCCTCGACCTCCTGCGACGTCCGTTCCAGCGTGCGCACCAGGTCTCGCTTCTCAGCCTCCAGCTCATTCTTTAACTTGGAGAGCTCCTTCTGCACGGCGACACAGAGCACACGCGAGTACACATCACGTCCAAGGAGACACACCCATGGACTCCATACATTTTAAGAATCTGTGCTGATATTATTACTATTTTACCTGCTCGGACTCCAGCTCGGTGTACAAGGATTCACGCTCCTTGGTTTTTTCACGCAGAGATTTCAGCTCTTCATCTAAAAAACAGCAGGATCAGCATGAGGAATCTGCTTACAGTCCAGAAGTTATATTACACACAGGGCTGGGTGTTAAACTGACCCGTGCGGTCAGGTAACCTAGTTACATGGTTAGTAACTGGGACACAATAAGGTGCCAGTGAACATATAGTGCCGGTGTGTGAAACTGCTCCTGTTAGGACCAGGGGTGTGTTTTGTTTAACACGGCACAAAGATTTACAAGGGCTTACCGAGTGATGTGAAGTCTTCCTGCAGTTTCTGATAATCTTTAGTTAAAGACAGACACTGATCCTGGCTCTCCGTGTACCGTTTGTCCAGGTCAGAATACTGTTGCTCTAAATGGAAATACAACAGAAAATATGGCTCAGAAGCATTCAGCAGCTCGGGCTGAAGCACTGCCTCAACCTTGACCCCAAGGCACGACCCCGACTCGGATTATTACACACTCCAAACAGGCAGTAAGTGGTTTCGCCAGGGTCTAGACCCGAGGTTTTCGTTTGTTAAATAACTGTTTGTTCATCGGTTTTAGTCTCAGATTATGTGGAGCATCCGCCGTGCAAGTATCTGCGGATGAGCTGTCGCTATAGCGACAAGAACGCACTCGTTTATCAGCACGGCTCGAAGAGTAGTTCCAGTTGTAAGATGAATGTCAGGTTTATACTGATGTGCTCGCTATAGAAACGAGTATTAGAACGATATGACAAACCGAATTTTTGAAAGAGAATGACAGAGAGACAGACAGAGAGAGAGAGTCAGAGTGAGCATCAGAGAGAAAGAGTCAGACAGAGAGAGAGAAAGAGTCAGACAGAGAGAGAGTGCGCGCGAGTCAGAGAGAGAGAGCGAGTCAGACAGAGAGAGAGAGAGTCAGCCAGAGAGAGAGAGAGAGAGAGTCAGATAGAGAGTTAGAGAGAGAGACACACACACACAGAGAGAGAGTCAGACAGAGAGTTAGAGAGAGAGTCAGAGAGGGAGACACACACACACAGAGATAGACAGACACAGAGAGAGTCAGACAGAGAGAGTCAGACAGAGAGAGTCAGGCACACACAGCGAGAGAGTCAGACAGAGTTAGAGAGAGAGAGACACACAGAGAGAGAGTCAGACAGAGAGAGAGAGAGTTAGAGAGAGAGTCAGAGAGGGAGACACACACACACACACACACACACAGAGATAGACAGACACTGAGAGAGTCAGACAGAGAGAGTCAGGCACACACAGAGAGAGAGTCAGACAGAGAGAGAGTCAGACAGAGAGAGGGAGTCAGACAGAGAGAGGGAGTCAGACAGAGAGAGAGGGAGTCAGACAGAGAGAGAGGGAATCAGACAGAGAGAGAGGGAGTCAGACAGAGAGAGAGGGAGTCAGACAGAGAGAGAGGGAGTCAGACAGAGAGAGAGAGGGAGTCAGACACACACACACACAGAGAGAGAGAGAAAGAGAGAGAGTCAGACAGAGAGAGAGAGAGAGAGAGAGAGAGAGAGAATCAGAGAGAGTTAGAGAGAGAGACACACACACACCCCCAGAGAGAGAGAGAGAGAGATAGACAGACACAGAGAGAGAGTCAGACAGAGAGAGAGATAAGTGGAATAAAGCACTCCAGACCATTATAATGGTTATAAGATAATCCAGTCCGGGTTACTCTAACTTCATGAGAGATGAACACAATGATGTATTCCTCACAGGGAGCGCAATACTACTACTTCTCTTATTACTATTATTAATATTATTATTATTATTATTACTACTACTAATACTACTCTCTTACGGAGTCCAACTTTAGCTAGCGAGCTAACAGTTCAGCTCCATCGTAAAGGCTAGCTAGCTAACCCCATAAAGTTAATATCAGTAGCCACAAACCCCTGCTGCTACTGAGGCACAGAACGGGGCACGGCGGGGCTTTGCTACATACTGCGGGGCTTTGCTACATACGGCGGGGCTTGCTACATACGGCGGGACGGCGGGGCTAGCTACATACGGCGGGGCTAGCTACATACGGCGGGGCTAGCTACATACGGCGGGACGGCGGGGCTTGCTACATACTGCGGGGCTAGCTACATACTGCGGGGCTTTGCTACATACGGCGGAGCTTGCTACATACGGCGGGGCTAGCTACATACTGCGGGGCTTGCTACATACGGCGGAGCTTGCTACATACTGCGGGGCTTGCTACATACGGCGGAGCTTGCTACATACGGCGGGGCTTGCTACATACGGCGGAGCTTGCTACATACGGCGGGGCTAGCTACATACGGCGGGGCTAGCTACATACGGCGGGGCTAGCTACATACGGCGGGACGGCGGGGCTTGCTACATACTGCGGGGCTAGCTACATACTGCGGGGCTTTGCTACATACGGCGGGGCTTTGCTACATACGGCGGGGCTTGCTACATACGGCGGGGCTAGCTACATACGGCGGGGCTAGCTACATACTGCGGGGCTTGCTACATACGGCGGAGCTTGCTACATACGGCGGAGCTTGCTACATACTGCGGGGCTTGCTACATACGGCGGAGCTTGCTACATACTGCGGGGCTTGCTACATACGGCGGAGCTTGCTACATACGGCGGGGCTTGCTACATACTGCGGGGCTTGCTACATACGGCGGAGCTTGCTACATACTGCGGGGCTAGCTACATACGGCGGGGCTAGCTACATACGGCGGGGCTAGCTACATACGGCGGGGCTAGCTACATACGGCGGGACGGCGGGGCTTGCTACATACTGCGGGGCTTGGCTTCATACGGCGGGGCTTTGCTTCATACGGCGGGGCTTTGCTACATACGGCGGGGCTTTGCTACATACGGCGGGGCTTTGCTACATACGGCGGGGCTTTGCTACATACGGCGGGGCTAGCCGGTTTAATCGGGTCACTAGCTCCCTGCAGGGTCAGGCTGGGGAAAGAAACAGTATATTTACCGCTGTCTGCCCGAAGCTGCTCATACTGCGCCTTATAGTAATCTGTCTCACTCTGCTGCTCCGCCAGGTGTTTCTCCAGTTTCCCCTGAACCGCCTTCGACAGTTTACACAGCTCGGTGCGCTCTAAGAGCTGTTGCAGCGCTGCCGCCATTTTCTCTCGTCTGTTCTCGCACTGGACTGAAGTTGGTGTGATGTTGGAGCTTCGATATTCGCGGAAATTAAGGGACCGTCTCTAAAGTTACATCCGACATTGTTAAACACGGTTCTAACTTCAATAGCATTTGAAGGGAATGACTTACAGTCACATAACCAACTGTACAGTGTTCATCTAGATGTCAGCTATAACGCACACCTCTTAGATTTTTTATATTTATCAAAATAAGCTATTAAATCATATATAAATTTGTCATGTATTTTATTACTGCATGAGCTCATACACAAAATATACCATAATTTAAAGCTCAATAGCATTTGAAGGGAATGACTTACAGTCACACAACCAACAAGAAGAGCAATGGGCGAAGAGATCACAAACTCAAAGACCAGCAAAGCATCGTTCAAAGTTTTTTGATCCACCAGTAGCAGTGCCCCGACCAAAAAGACACAAGATAAAGCAAACATCTGAGGATCATTCAGAGGACACATCAGCCCAGGTATCAAAGGACTAAAAAAGGTCTTCTATCCTGCATCATTCAGAGCTGAAAACACTCCAGACACATAAATGGCTGGTGGGGGAGGTACGAAAAAATTATTCATACCTTTGGGAAATGCATTGCTCTTATGACAATTGAAAAATAATCTGTGAACACAGAGGGATATATTAACTTACGTAAAAATGACAATGTTAAGCCATTGTTGAGTATATTGAATAAATGTTAATGAAACACTGGATGAGGTAACTATAATTTATTTTTTATCTTTTGTTCTTAGACAATCCAATGCTATTTTCAAGTGGTGGTGAATAACAGAGACCAGGGACACAGGATTTTTATACTAGATCACTACACAGCGAGTGTTATACTTCATGGAGAATGAGATGAAGTATGGAGAAACTGTCTCTCAAAGGTAAAGATTATGTTTATCTTTAATTATCTTTAATAATTGAATTCAATTCTATTTTATTTGTATAGCGCTTTTAACAACGGACATTGTCTCAAAGCAGCTTTACAGAAACAAACACAGCATACAGATTTTAAGTGTGTGAATTTATCCATAATAGTTTAAGACAGTTACATAACAATGAAACGTCATAAGTGTTTTATTTTATTAAAAAATTTTAATTTCAAGTGGACTACACCTAAACTACGAGGGAATGATAAGTTTCCTGAATGTCGATGGGAATCATTGGATATTTTTGGTGAACACATTTTATAGTCCTTTTTTAATATACATGAGACACTGTTATATTACTCTATCCTATAGAGGATGTTCATCATTTGGTTGGCTTGAAAAATCACATTGAATAAATGTTCAGATAAGCACGGACTATTCAAACACCAACCATCAAAATTCAAATATAAACGAACCCATAGCTACGGGGGTTTCCTCCGGGTACTCCGGTTTCCTCCCCCAGTCCAAAGACATGCATGGTAGGCTGATTGGCATGTCCAAAGTGTCCGTATGGTTGTGTCCAAAAGTCCATGAATGGGTGTGTGAGTGTGTCTGTGATTGTGCCCTGCGATGGATTGGCACCCTGTCCAGGGTGTACCCCGCCTTGTGCCCGATGTTCCCTGGGATAGACTCCAGGTTTCCCCGTGACCCTGAAAAGGATAAAGCGGTATAGAAGATGGATGGATGGCTGGACTAACCTGTACAAGGCCATATGCTTTTCACTGTGTCTACACCACACACAAGAGTCTGGAATAGTTGAATGAATGAGTGAATTCATTAATCCATCCATCCATCCATAATTTTAACTTTCAGGCCAGACTTTTTCAAACCAACCTCAAAGTTTTTCTAAAGTTTTTCCAAAGTTTCATTCTAGTTTCATCTATTTTTTTATCTTGCACAGTATCTCCATGCAGCATCCAGCCAGGTGTTTGTGGTAGACTCAGCAGGACATGATGAAGAAGCAAAATCCATGCATTCAACCACTAGATTTCAGTAATATTTTTAGCTTGTTATATACTGTACTTACACAGATGGGTTACAAATTAGAAAAAAAGCATGACTGTGTGAAGGGGCCCACTTCTTTTTGATGTGTTTTCTTGTCACGGGGTATTGAACGGGGAATGATATGCGGTGTCCTTGTGTCCTTTTCTATCACCAGATCTTTAGTAAATTAAACAAAAAATTAGATTTTGGACCAAACTGTCAGCGCTCTCCAGTATCATCTTGAAAATGTAAAAATTTAGAAATATATTTTGAAAACATGATGTTCTATCCCCCCTGTTGGTGTTCCAGAGACTTGGCATAGCTCTTGCAGATCTCTGGATCCTTAATGATTATTTTCGTAAGAATAAAATGACAGGCTTCGAGTCTTTTACATTGTGTAAGTATACTAGTCTTCTCGTAAGGTTTTTTTAAAATGCTGTCAAAGCCTTACAATAATTTTACTTATTAACTTTTACTATAAGTAGCAAGCAATTCACAATAATTGTTACGTGTAAAGTGAGTGAGATATGTAAAGACAATAATTACCATATACTACATATATAGGAAATTAGTAGTAATAGTAATAATGTTTTAATGCTTAATGTTATCCTGTCAATCATTTTGATTTGCTTAACACACTTACTAATATAGTCATGGAAATAGTGAGCATTAGGTGTGTTGGAAGAGAAGGGTAAATACAAATCTCTGAGCTGTTGTGATAAGCGTTTCTTAAGTGTAAGCAGCATAAACGTTTCTGATGACAAAACTGCTAATGTAGGCTGTTAGCTTGCTACTGATTGCAAGCAAGCTAAAATTATCATAGCCTAATACGGCTGGAACATTACCTAAAGAGTTCTGCTAAGTGCTGAACATCACTGTAGAAAAACTAGCTATTTAAGAAGAACGTAAAGCTTACGTTCTTTGCGCTTGCAAGATGCGCTTGCCTCATTTTGGTTGCAAGATGCGCTTGCGCTTGCAAGATGCGCTTGCCTCATTTTGGTTCGGTTGGGTTTTTTCCTCTACTCCACAGCTCTTCACTTCACATCGCGGTCCTGGAGCGAGGGTTAAAATGTTCAACCACGCTGAAAGTGTCTACTACTTTCCCCTGGGAATCTGGGGTGATTCACCTTTAAGCTAATTTACATCAAATCTGTGATTTGTTTGTGATTTGAAATTTTGGGGATTTGTATTTATGGTGTTGGTATTTGTATTTTGTGGTGAGGAAGGAACCTTGAGAAGAACCAGACTCCAAAGGGAACCCGTCCTCATCTGGGTGACACCGGATAGTACGACTCTAAATCATTTCCTCCTACAAACTGTGTGCTGTGACGTCAAAAAGTGCTAAGTGTGTTAACAGGAACTCATGTGCATCTGAGCAACTTATGAGTATGATCTTAGCAATTGCAGGAAGGAAGAACATCCACGACCATCTTTATGGTTTCTACATGGTACCATCCACAATAATCTCAGGCTGTCCATGTGGAGCAAGATGGACAGAGGATACTCCAGGGCTAGGACTGGGAACCTGTGGCTTAGTAAGTGTAGTGTAATGGAAGTGATCATTAGGTGGCGCTCTACAACAGTTTAAAGACAGTGCCTCCAGGTGTTTGTCATGATATGCATTACTATACAGTGAATTAAACTTTGCTGGGGTTTTTTTCTTCATTCTATATTACATAATTCAGCTATAATTACTAATAATACGCACTCCCCGTCCAGTTTATTAGGAACATGTGTGCAACATTTGTGGCAGCAGAGCACATAAAATCATGCACTAAGAAATCTTTCATTTAAGAAGACTTTATTGTACAACATTCATAACACAATAACCCCAGGCCTTAACGCCAACACAAAACAACAATATTATACGACTGTATAAATTCAACCTCAGTGTTAATAGACTTATAGAAGGAAATGTGCAGCACTACAGCACCCTCACGGTCCTCTTCTTTGAGTTCCCCATGATTAATGTTCTAGTTTTTTAATTAAACATTACTTGGTTTTTTTTCCCTTTTTTTGAGCAATTGCAAAATCATTGTAAATCTAACTCAGTACATTTAGTAAAATATACCCTTTGGGCTTTTATCCAGTAAACATGTCTGTTGGTCTCGACTTTGAGTATCGGGTATTGAGTATCGGTATTGAGTATCGGTATTGAGTATCGTATTGAGTATCGTATTGAGTATCGGTATTGTGTATAGCGTATTGAGTATCGGTATTGAGTATCGTATTGAGTATAGCGTATTGAGTATAGGGTATTGAGTATCGGTATTGAGTATCGGTATTGTGTATAGCGTATTGAGTATCGGGTATTGAGTATAGGGTATTGAGTATCGGTATTGAGTATAGGGTATTGAGTATCGTATTGAGTATTGGTATTGTGTATAGCGTATTGAGTATTGGGTATTGAGTATAGCATATTGAGTATCGGGTATTGAGTATAGCGTATTGAGTATCGGGTATTGAGTATAGCGTATTGAGTATCGGGTATTGAGTATAGCGTATTGAGTATCGGGTATTGAGTATAGCGTATTGAGTATCGGGTATTGAGTATAGGGTATTGAGTATCGGTATTGAGTATCGGTATTGAGTATCGGGTATTGAGTATCGGGTATTGAGTATAGCATATTGAGTATCGGGTATTGAGTATCGGGTATTGAGTATAGCGTATTGAGTATCGTATTGAGTATCGGTATTGAGTATCGGTATTGAGTATCGGTATTGAGTATAGCGTATTGAGTATCGGGTATTGAGTATCGGGTATTGAGTATCGGGTATTGAGTATCGGGTATTGAGTATCGGTATTGAGTATAGCGTATTGAGTATAGGGTATTGAGTATAGCGTATTGAGTATCGTATTGAGTATCGGTATTGAGTATCGGTATTGAGTATCGGTATTGAGTATAGCGTATTGAGTATCGGGTATTGAGTATAGGGTATTGAGTATCAGTATTGAGTATCGGTATTGAGTATCGGGTATTGAGTATAGCGTATTGAGTATCGGGTATTGAGTATCGGGTATTGAGTATAGCATATTGAGTATCGGGTATTGAGTATCGGGTATTGAGTATAGCGTATTGAGTATCGTATTGAGTATCGGTATTGAGTATCGGTATTGAGTATCGGTATTGAGTATAGCGTATTGAGTATCGGGTATTGAGTATCGGGTATTGAGTATCGGGTATTGAGTATCGGTATTGAGTATCGGTATTGAGTATAGCGTATTGAGTATCGGGTATTGAGTATCGGTATTGAGTATCGGGTATTGAGTATCGGGTATTGAGTATCGGGTATTGAGTATAGGGTATTGAGTATCGGGTATTGAGTATCGGTATTGAGTATAGGGTATTGAGTATCGGGTATTGAGTATAGGGTATTGAGTATCGGTATTGAGTATAGCATATTGAGTATCGGGTATTGAGTATCGGTATTGAGTATCGGTATTGAGTATCGGTATTGAGTATAGGGTATTGAGTATCGGTATTGAGTATCGGGTATTGAGTATCGGGTATTGAGTATAGGGTATTGAGTATCGGTATTGAGTATAGCATATTGAGTATCGGGTATTGAGTATCGGTATTGAGTATCGGTATTGAGTATCGGTATTGAGTATCGGGTATTGAGTATAGGGTATTGAGTATCGGTACTGAGTATCAGGTTTTGAGTATCGCGTTTTGAGTATCGGTATTGAGTATCGGGTTTTGAGTATCCGTATTGAGTATTAGTCGACTTTCTAATAAAATTCCTAATGTGAATGCTACGTTTGAAAGCTGGGAAAACCCCACACGATAACTTAAGCATGAAAATATTCTAAAGCAGTACAATCACTCCGGAGGAGATATGCTAGGGCCGCGTGACCGGTGCAATTAAGGATAACACTATATTACAAAAGTTTGAATTATTTCCTCCATTATCCTTTTCCCCTCGAAATGCCTCGTATCTGACATCACCACCAGCCACTGATCATGAAGTTGTTATTCGTTTAAGATTAACTGTGGAAAACGTCCACGCTTTGTCCAGAAATATGTGAATTTATGTGTGTTTGGCAGTTCCTCATCCTCAAACCTACTTTGATACCCTGCAGAGGGGTATTTATTGGTCTGATATCATCAACAACACTTTCCATGCAATTTGAGCTTCTGTCTTTATTCATGTTTCCCCAAGTTTTCAAAACCAGTCATAACACATGTAAGGAAGGCTATCAGTGAGTAATAAATATGGAATTTTTAAATGCACATTATAAAGGAGACAGTAATTCAGGCACTTATTGGTCCCTCAGGCAGTTGAGGGTTGCTCCAGTAAGATTATCTGAATAAAGACGTAACTTTTACCTCGCCTCTCTCTGCTATGCAGCTGACTCAGCAGAACACATCAAGGCCTGCGTGCATCAGTGTTTGGAGAGTACATGTCTGTCTCGTTTAGTATATACTGTATCGCACAATTAGATATTAAACCAATACTTAACCTAAAACTATACTACGATACACAGTGTTCGGTTCAATGTCTGTAGAGTGTACAATATATTCTCATTTACACTGCTCACAGTGCATGACGGAAATGTCATGTTAGAAAAAATGCTAAAATCAGCAGCAATTAATGGAAGCTAATGAGGAGCGGCTTGCATACAGTCACGGGAAAAAGAAAGTACACTCTTCTTCAATTCTACTGAATGTTTTTATTTATCAGGGCCTAAATAACTAAATCAAGTAAACACTTAAATAGAACTTTTTCATCAGCATGGAGTTGGTTAAACGATCTTAACAAGTAACACACTACACCAAAGCTGAAAGAGATTCCAGAAATGATGAGGAAGAAGATGATTGAAATACATCAGTCTGGGAAGGGTTACAAAGCTATTTCAAAGGTTCTGGGACTCCAAAGAACCACAGTGAGAGCCGTTATCTCCAAATGGAAAAACTCGGCACAGTAGTGAACCTTCCCAGAAGTGTCCGACCTTCCAAAATTCCTCCAAGAGCACAGCGACGACTCATCCAGGAAGTCCCAAAAGAGCCAAGGAGAACATCGAAGGACCTACAGGCCTCTCTTACATCAATAAAGGTCACTGTTCATGACTCCACTATCAGAAAGACACTGGGGGAAAATGGCTCCATGGAAGAGTGGCGAGGTGAAACCCAGAAGAACATTAAGACTCGTCTGAATTTCACCAAAACACACCTTGATGATCCTCAAACCTTTTGGGAGAATGTTCTGTGGACTGATGAGGTGAAAGTGGAACTGTTTGGAAGACAGGAGTCCCGTTACATCTGGAGTAAACCAAACACCGAGTTACACAAAAAGATCATCATACCTACGGTCAAGCATGGTGGAGGAGGTGTGATGGTGTGGGGATGCTCTGCTGCTTCAGGGCCTGGGCAACGTGCAGAGGGAAACATGAATTCTGCTCTCTAGCAGAAAATCCTAAAGGAGAATGTCCGGCCATAAGTGGAAACTCGAGCGCAAAAAACAGAAGAATATTTAATCACATCAAATTGTTTAAAATGTATGAAACATTGTGCTAAAAATGTTTAGATCACACTTCAGCATGTCTTCTTTCTGTTCCAATCTTAAATAATAGAATTTGATACATTTTGGGAAAGTTTCCTGGCCCAGTGGCACTGTAATGACCCCTGCGCTGTAGAGTGAATCAGCTGAATACGCTCTAGTGGCTTCTGCTTATGGAGAAGCACTTCCTGAAGGTCCTGGTATTACGGTAACACGCTGAGAAAAATAAAATCAGTGGTGAAAATTTGCACACATGTGGACACGTGATGACACGCCTTAAGAAAGGTGTCCAGACAAGCACAGGGATGTTTAGGCTACGTTGCTCTCACGCAGGAGGCCCTGTTGCATGAAACAATGCAAGCCTACAGTATGTTAAGGTGTGACACCACATTAAAAAATATCTTTCAAACCTTCAGGTCCTTGGAGGGTGTGTGCACACCTGTATTGCCCAGAGACAACTCTTAAGGTAACTATTAAAGTTAATGAAATCATTGTACAATCCGTTATGTTAAGTTCAAAGGATTAAAGGCAGAAAAAGGAAATGTTTAGCAGAGGTTTCCCAGAAAGTGGGGCGAAGTTGCATGTCAGCACTGTTTGTTTCTGGATTACGGTCCAGTGGCGAAGAAAAGTTTACACGACTGGAAGTAAATATACCTTGATTTATAAAATAGGCAAAAGTGGAAGTCTACACGTGCATTACATAGTCCTAAATGTTTACATTCGTAAAGCCTGTTAGTTTCATTACCATTCATTTCTTTTTGATGGTCTAATGGAAGCAGTCACTGGGTCTACCACATTCTTGCATTCACTTATGCTACATGAGCAACAGAAATCACTGTTTTTTTAATCATTTTATTTCAGGAACAGAACTAATCCATAAACTAATTCACAAAATAATAACCTCGTCACTTCAGTGTTCAGTATTCATCGATTTATTGTCGTCATTTATTTGGCCGTCAGTTGGCTTTTTCCTCTACGTACATTTCTCCCAGCATTCAACAGGGCACCATCCTGCTCATATAATAATGTTAATACACAACACCTAATTAAATGAACATCTGGTTGGTCAACGGTGACATTTTTCAATCCATGTCTGTTATAAGCGCTGCAAATCTAGTCAAGTCTAGTGCTAAATGTTAAAGCGGCTTAAGGAAATGAAAACAGATCTTAGATCTGCCTCCAGTAAGGAGATTACAGGTGATAACAGTCTTACGGCGAGATTATACGGCTGTGTGGCCAATGAGAAGCGCACTCTGATCAGCCCAGGTCACGAAGTTTAGATTTTACTCTGTGCCCAAAACGTTTTCCGAGTGATCAGCCGTTACGACATGTGACGTGCTGGGGCTGATGGGTGATGTAGTCCGGTGCAGATTTAGGCAGAACCCTGACACCCAGGAACGACTGCGAGCAAGTTAGCAATTTTTCAAACAGCGTTTATTTTCTATTCATGATGTTCCCTAGGCTAGATAACCATTTAATAATATTTTAACAGCTTTACTTCAGCTTTTGTGTTTGGGACATTCCAGAAAGATCTATGGACATTATATTGACATGCATATTAATAAAGGACACTACTCATATGATTATAATAATAATAATAATAATTATTATTATTATTCTTCTTCTTATTATTATTATTTTAAACCCTAATACTACACCTATTGTTCATATCTGTATTCGTATTCATCTCTACAGTCGGAATAATGCATTCGTATTCGGTTCCAAGCCTATAAGCAGAGAAAGGTGGAGTCGAGAACCCAAGTGAAGCTTTTCTTAGGACTTCAGGTTTCACCTCTTAAGAGAGGACGCTCACTCTCATGAATTTTCTCATTATTAATTGTTATAGCCCACTGGGGTGCAAATTCATACTAACAATGGGAAGGCGTCTACTTTTTCTCTTCAGCTGCATCAGAAATAGGCATAATGTAAACCTCATGTCAAGACAACGTGCCAACAACCCAAACAACACATGTTTATTGTCACTGAGGTCGAGATGTACTACACGTAGAAACAGCGCTGCGAGTTTAGGCGAACCCTTTCATCTATATTAATAAACGTGTCAATGCTGTTGAGTCGAAAATAATTGAGCTTTCAAAGAAAGTATTGCTTTCAAACCTTTCATCTTTAATAGTGAAGAAGAGAAAAACGAACAAAAAATATTGTACACTTTTTTTTTAAACACAAGATTTCAAATTAGTCACGTTTGCACGTGTTAACTCGTATACAGTTTGTGTTGTGAAAGTCCTAAAAGTAGATAAAGAGAACCCAATACAAATGAGAACAAATTATTATACTTGGTCATTTATTTATGGAGGGAAATGATCTAATATGACACATCTGTGAGTGAGTGTGTTTTCAGTATGTGGTGTGACTCCTTGTGCAGTAATAACTGCAGATAAACGTTTGGGGTAACTGTTGATCAGTCCTGCACATCGGCTTGGAGGAGTTTTATCCCGTTCCTCAGTACAGAACAGCTTCCACTCTGGGATGTTGGTGGGTTTCCTCACATGAACTGCTCGCTTCAGGTTCTTCCACAACATTTCTATTATATTAAGGTCAGGACTTTGACTTGGACGTTCCAAAACATCACCTTTATTCTTCTTTAACCGTTCTTTGGTAGAACGACTCGTGTGTTTAGGATCGTTGTCTTGCTGCATGACCCACTTTCTCTTCAGATTCAGTTCATGGACAGATGTCCTGACATTTTCCTTTAGTGTTCGCTGGTATCATTCAGAACTCATTGTTCCATCAGTGATGGCGAGTCGTCCTGGTCCAGATGCAGCAAAACAGGTCCAAACCCTGACACTACCACCACCATGTTTCACAGATGGGATAAGGTTCTTCTGCTGGAATGCAGTGTTTTCCTTTCTCCAAACATAACGCTTCTCATTTAAACCAAAAAGTTCTATTTTGGTCTCATCCTTCCGCAAAACATTTTCCATTAGACTTCTGGCTCGTCCATGTGATCTTTAACAAACTGCAGAAGGGTGGAAATGTTCTTTTTGGAGAGCAGTGACTTTCTCTTTGTGACCCTGCCATGCACACCGTTGTTGTTCAGCGTTCTCCTGATGGTGGACTCATGAACATTAACATCAGCCAATGTGAGAGAGGACTTTAGTTGGTTAGAAGTTACCCTGCGTTCCTTTATGACCTCGCAGACTATTACACGTCTTTCTCTTGAACTGATCTTTGTTGGTCTCCACTCCTGGGGAGGGGAACAATGGTGTTAAATTTCCTCCATTTGTACACAATCTGTCTGACTGTGGATTGGTGGAGTCCAAACTCTTTAGAGATGGTTTTGTGGCCTTTTCTCCTACGAAATCTCGTTTGTTCATATCATGATACACTTCCACAGACACGTGTTATGAAGATCAGACTCTGATAGATCCCTGTTCTTTAAATAAAACAGGACGCTCACTCACTCACACCTGACTCTAATTTCACCTTCAGATTAAACTGATAATCCTAGACGTTCACATACTTCACATTTCCCCACTCAGATCTGGAATACTGGATCATTTTCCTCAATAAATAAATAAATAACCAGGTATAATATTGTTGTATTTTTTGTTTAATTGGGTTCTCTTTGTCTACTTTTAAGACTTGTGTGAAAATCAGTCAATGTTTTAGGTCATATTTATGTAGACCTACAGGAAATTCTAAACTTTCTAAACACGAACTTTCCAGCAGCTCTATAAACAATAAAGGTCTGTCGTGAGGGTGTACATCTTCCTATGATTTCATTTATATTAAATTCAAAGAGATTTCTATGTTTCAGAACTCAGTTATAAGATAAATAGCAAAACAATAAAGATTTAGACAAAGATAAAGACACATTTATATATTAATATACTCTAAATAAAAATAGGTCTGATTTATAAATATGACACGGGGCTTTTCTTTTTGTTTCTTTTTTTTTAATATGTAGCTATTAGCATCAGATTGTGGTTACTAAAAGGCCAATTAACAGTGATGATATTGATAGACTTGAAACTGTCATCATATAGATGCCAAAGGGGAAGTTGGGCTGAGGATGCTAACTATAATGCCTCTCCTTCCTGCATTTTTAAGGAAAAGCAGTATGGGAAAAGTTTCATCGTTCCAATAATAATAATAACTGGCCCAGCAATCTGGTAAATATGAACCAACAATTGTGAACTATGTTTAACCCAGCCAATTCTAGCTTGTACTACTGTTTGTCACATGTAAACCTGCAGAATAATGACATGAAACTATCTTCCATCACTCCACATCTGCCTCATCCCCACCTGGCCTGAGTTCTTTTTCTGGCAGCAGTCCATATTCAGTGAGGAAGGCCTCCACATCTGTGGCAAAGAACTCATCATTGAAATGCTGTGTGATCGCCAAGAAATTTCCCAGCATCTCTCCAGCCTTGTAAACCAGTACAGCTGGTAGAACGTCGTCAGAGAAGCGTTCACCCGCACCGGAGACGGCTGCGTTGAGGCGGCAGAACTTGACGCTGGGATACTCAGCAGCTAAGCAGTCCAGGCACCTGTCCAGCGCCTCACAGCCCTTGACACCAGCTTTGTAGATGTGCACCACCACTACAGTGAGCTGATGCTCCTTCTCAATTACTTCGAGAAATGCCTCACCGTTGTCCAGTTCATGCACACCACTGAACCTGGGCCCGAAGCTGAGACGCTCATGCATCTCCTGCATGCACTGCTTGCGGTACTTGCGTAGACACTGCTCATCATCATCCTTAAGCAGCTCGTACTCCTGGACGCTCATCTGAAAGGATAAGGGTGACCAAAAAGATGATCAGAAGTATATGAGATCAGAACCAGGCTGAAGGACGTTACATGGCCAAAGGCTTGTGGACACCTGACCGTCACACCCATATGTCGTTCTTCCCCAAACTGCCACAAAGTTGGAATTTTATAGAATGTCTTACAATTTCCCTTCACTAGAACTAAGAATCCCAAACTTGTTCCAGCATGAGAAAGTGCACAAAACAAGCTCCATGAAGACACGGTGTGTGAAGGTTGGAAGAAGGTAGAAGAACTCGAGCATCTTGCACAGAACCCTGACCTCAACCCCACTGACTCATCACCATTGTGGGTGAACTGGAACTGGAGTCTCCTTACATCAACATCAGCACCTGATCTCAACCTCACTAATGCTCATGTAGCTGAGTGAACACGAATCCCCACGGCCACGCCCCAAAATCTAGTGGAACGCCTTCCCAGAAGAGTGGAGCGCATTATAACAGCAAAGAAGGACTAAATCTGGAACGGGATGCTCAACCAACACATATGGGCGTGATGATCAGGTGTCCAGTTACTTTTGGACACATAGTCTACCTAGTTTTTGCAAATTGTTTTACGTTCATGCAAGCACACACCAGAAAATGAGAAGTTTATTTTGTTGTCATTAGAGAGTGTTGTACAGAAAGACCTACCTTTTGACTTGCGTTACAGTATTTGTGCGGGGATGACATCTGTTTCAGCAGCTCCTGCTTGTTGGGAGGTAAGGACTCCTGATCCATACTCTCCAGCTTAAACTTCCGCCAGTCATTAATTACTCCCTTTGGTCCTGGTTGGGAAATTTGGGAAATAAATAAACTTAGTCAAGTGTCATCCACCCACGTGTGTGTGTGTGTGTGTGTGTGTGTGTGTGTGTGTGTGTGTGTGACATAATCATATGTCACTTGTTTGCTTGGATATTTAGTATAAGAAACCATTACTACACACTAGACCCTACACCCATTAGCCATAGAATCCCTTTTAATCTGGCCATGTAGTTGATTTCTATCTATTTAGTGCTCCAAATAGCTGTATGTGAATTTAAAGCCAAAAGGGGTGTGGCTTAAACCTGAAGTTTAAAAAAAAAAAGTTCTTTTTGTTCATACCTGCCCACTATGATATTATTTATAAATAATAAGAATAAAAGTAGTAAAATCAAAATAATGGTAATATGTACGCTATGAACACCTCAATGTAAGTACGGACGAATAAGAATATGAATGTGTACAGATAAGTGACAAATGGAATATTGAACCTGTATTTATATTCGGTTACATTCCTACACCTTCCATTTAGGTTGGATGACATTTTTGTCTTCTTGAATAATACTACTGGTAGCGTAATGATGCCTCTCTATTCATTTTTATAATAACTCAACAGTCACTTTGGGATTAATATACTTCAGAAAGATTTCACTCGGGCACCAAAGCAGAGGTCAAAATAAAACCACTATATACCCAGGATGGTGTTTCTGCTCTCGTCTGGTTATTCTTTCTCTATAGTGTGTCGAAGCAACTCCTCACAAGCTCCCAGAACGTGCTTATCTAGAACGACTTAGAGAAGTGGAAGCTAGTTTTCACGTTTTATCCTCATTTACCTGTATGAGTCACAGCCACCTCCTCCTCAACTAATCCTCTGTCGGACATGTTGTTGTCTATACAGACACAGAAACACAATGTGAGATTTTGAACAGGAAAAAAAGATCCATGGCAAGCCAAATGGAAAAAAACAAAGACACTGTTTACTTTTCCCTGGGATTAGTCTGTGTGTTCAGAAGTAGGGGGTTTGGTGAAGAATTACTAACTGTATATCTACAAATAGTCTCAAAATATTACTTTTTTTTTTTGTTTAGCATCTATACTCTACAAAGTGAAATTTGTCTACAACATGGTTGCCAGTTGGACATCTTTCATGCATATATATATATATATATATATATATATATATATACACACACACACATTAATCTATTCACATGATTACATTTCCATCCAGTGTACATGGGTATAGCCATTTCCATTCCGTTACGTTAATGGTGAAAACTGTGCACAGACGGTGACCTTCAGCTGATCCCTACAGTTATGTGCGAGAGCCACTGGTGGAACATCTACACCGATGATCCTACCACCATCCAGACCTGATGTCAGGAGATTAGAGCTTTGTTCATTTCAGTCCACACTAGACACCAGTTGTGTGTTTTGTTTTTGCAAGAATTGAGTGAATCCCGTTTTTCAGACTAGAACGCTGTAGAGCAACAACGTCTTCAAAAAGAATGAAATGAACTGTTTCTACATGTAAAACTAAAATAAAGAGCATTAAACAGTAATAAATTAAACAAAGTGAATATTTGGTTTGACGACACTTTGCTTAAAAAAAATGAAGCATTAGAGCATGTTCCAGAACCAGCCACGGTTCTTCTGGAGAACTGGCTCTTGTGTCAATTACGTAATACGTGGCTTTCTTTATTGACATACAAACATTTTTCTTTGCAACGTTTGGAAATCTAACATGTTTATTTTTATACTGATTCGATAATGTAGACGTCATAACATTAAAAAATACAGAGTTTGTACTAAATAAGATAGGGTGGCTAAAACTTTTTCACACTAATGTATTAAATTACATATGGACCATGTCTGCTCAGTTTGAAGTAGAACACTAGAAACACTAAAGCGTTCCTGAGGTCCACTGGGATTGAGGACGAACCTTAATCTTATCGTATTTTAGGTACACCAGCGATGGGTCTGTATGAGTTACAACAAGATCAAATCAAGACCTTGGAATGACACGTCCTATCAGAAATGAGGACTTTACTAGCTTGTGAAATTTATGTGAGATCTTTTCCACAACAAAATAACCACATGCCATGGCTTCACAGGTCCATCTTTGACATCCACAACCCGACATTACTCCGATAAGTGTTCTCTTACCTTTGTGTTGCGTGTGAAAACAGGTCTCTTCGCTGGACTGTTATGTGGTCAGGCTCTGCGTTGAAGCGTTTTAGGCTGCTCGAGGAGGGCTTTCTTATAATGAGGCTCACTGGACAACACTGTGCTTATTCACTGAAATAGCTTAAGGTTCCTAAGAGGATTTAAACGCTGGAATTAGACTCTAGAACCGAGTTGAAACATAACCCGAGGAGGTGAGTAATGGCGGACATGTTTGACAAAACCCAGCAGAACGAGTGACTCCATTATTTCTGGTGTTTTGGGAATGGGTGAAAACCACACCACCGTACGAACACGTCTTATCACAACTCAAACCCAAATATGTCTTCAAAGTGAAACTGACCCCTTAAAAACACAAGTGAATAATGATCCTTTTTTTAAACTCCTTTAATTATGGCCTACACTTTCATATCATATCATATCATATCACATATCATATCACATATCATATCATATCATATCATATCACATATCATATCACATATCATATCATATCACATATCATATCACATATCATATCATATCGCATATCCGTTCATTTAAACCAAGGTACATTTAATAGGATGGATGTAGCATTTCTGGAACACTAAGACAGCTCAGACGGGAAATCCGCGCTAGATGAGGTGACAAGTTAATCTCAGACTCGGAACCGTATCCATGTTAATCTGTAGGGTCAGCTTCTTCCTATTACGATCGTGACACGACAGAGCTGAGATCGCTGCTGACGTGCATTCGTAAAGCTCTTAGCACAGACTTCTAGCTTTTCACTGCTTGTATTTGGTTTCAAGGAGTATCCGGTTGTGTCATCACAACACAATAAGCGTCTGGGGGTGGGTTTTAGACAGTATATCTGAGCGGGTGTGTGAAAGGTGGTTCTTTGGTAGAGGTATGACGTCATCGGTGGCCGCAGTTTCATGGGTGTGGTGTTGAAAACAATGAAATATCACTTCTGCTAAGAATGAGATCTGTCGTCCGAAAATATCATACTGTTGTCCTGTCCTTTGTAGAATTCCACCAGAAAATGAAGACGAGACATTATGTCGACATTATATCTAAATATTTGTGTAAATGCATCACATCTATAAGATTTGAGCTTCAACTGGCTCTTTTTAACCATAGTTAGACATTCTTTTACGTTATGCCATTGTGCTTCCCACAAACAACACACACCTCCACCTCTGTTGTGAAGTATAGGCGCCAATATAAAAGCCATATGAATATCTCAAACCATCAGATTCGCACGTGCAGGGGAGCAGTGCTGAAAAAAAAAGATTTTAAAAAACCCTCCTGAAGTAACTTGAAATTTTATGTTTCAAACAGAGATGGCGATAGAGAGGCAAAGGTTCACTACTGCAGCTTTAAATGAAGGTTAAATGATGGTGCATAGACATTATTGAGCCCCAAAAGCTTGATAGCACCCCGTGACCTTTTTCATTCGTTTTTAACCTTCATGCACCACATTTGGTATACATGTTGGTCTTCTAAAGACAAACACATTTCACAATCTCGTCCATTAACTCCACCAAACAGAAACTTTCGTCTGAGAAGCTGAATACGGGACACCAGAGTGCTCTTTAATCAGCGTGAACAGTAGCTGATGAATAATTAAGTGCTACAAGCCAATCAGGCACTTCGTGTGCCACAGTACTCCTCGTAAGGGATTCATCACATTCAAACCAGTTTTTGTCCACGTGACTGGTTTGATCTATGATGCAAAACTGTGAATGGTGTTGCCATGGTGAGGGTATTAATTAATGTCATGTCATGTGACATGCAACCTGGATACTGTGCAAAAAGTTTGACGAGGATCATTTTCCAGATTTATGCAGAAACCTAGAAAATTTGAAAGGGTTCACAAACTTTCGAGCACCACTGTAGCATTAATCGAGGTGGCCAAGTCATCTGTGCTGAGATACTGAGGCGAATTCTCGATGACGTACGTCAGAGGAGCAGCCATGAATGCATCTGAGAACTGACGGGCAGTACATGGCCTAATACAGCATGAGTAGTTCCTTGGCAGACAGGCTTTAGAAGGTGGATGTGACACCTCAAACAAGATTGGCTGATGATCAGACACACAGGTATCAGCTATTTCCACATAAAATAAGGTTTAGTATACAGTACGTCAAAGCTTGTGTGTAGGACCAATGACTGACTGGGGCAAATTAAATGAAGCTGTTAAAAACTCCCTCAACCACTGGCTTGAATGGACAACAAATATGAATGTTAAAACATCTGACAAAAATTCAGTATAAAAAGGAATAAAAAGACAGTAGTTAAAACTACCATTCTACTGCAGTATAAAGGGCATCAATGAGGAAAGTGGAACCTTACTCAAGAGAGGCAGGCAAGCAGGTAAATCTCGTATTAGGCCAGTGTTGAAATAATTCCAAACAGTCAGGTGATCCGCTCATCCGGAAGTTTCCCTGCATACCTGATGCCACCCTCTTCACCAGTTCCTTGTTTGTTGTCTTAAGGTTAAGTCCGACTTTTCAGACCAATGTTTGTTCATCACTTGATTTTTGCTGCATTTCTGAAAGATGCTGTCTGTGTGGTTTTTATATTCATATACAGATGTTGGTACATATGCTCATGGTACCTTCAGTTCATTGGAAATTGTGCCTAAGGGTTAGGGTAAGGGTTAGGGGTCAGGGTTAGGGGTTAGGGTTAGGGTTAGGGTAAGGGTTAGGGGTAAGGGTAAGGGTTAGGGGTTAGGTTAAGGGTAAGGGTTAGGTTAAGGGTTAGGGTTAGGGGTAAGGGTTAGGGGTAAGGGTTAGTGTAAGGGTAAGGGTTAGGGGTAAGGGTAAGGGTTAGGGTAAGGGTTAGGTTAAGGGTTAGGGTTAGGGGTAAGGGTTAGTGTAAGGGTAAGGGTTAGGGGTAAGGGTTAGGGTAAGGGTTAGGGTTAGGGTAAGGGTTAGGGTTTGGATAAGGGTTAGGGTTTCTTAACCTAACTTGTGGAAGTCCACAAGTTATTTATGAGTTGTTTGGATTTCCCCATGGTATCAAGGGCAAAAAAGCACTAAAGGCAGGTCCTTTTTTGAGGAAAGAATTAAATGATTCTACTGTATATAAATCTACCAAGTGTATTTAAAAAAAATAAAATAAAATACAAGGGAATTTTCGGATTTAACAGAACATCATTTGCTACAGGGCAGACGGTTTAATGCTCTGCATTCAAGCTGATTCATCAGCCCTTTACAATTAGGTGTGGTCTAGTAGCAGGTAAAGACAACATTCCTTTTAGGTGTTGCTTCGCTGTAATAAATGGTCTCCAACCTTATATTTGATCAGCAGTGTTTTTCCACTATGTTGGTATTATTGCACTTTTGAAAGTAAATTTTAAGGACCATTATCTGTGACAATAGTACATTTGACCTCAGCTATTGTGGAATACAAAAAAACAGAATCAGTCTTTCTACCAGAACCAGTCCTTCCCTCATCCTGTATGATTAATGCCATTTTTGACAAGGAGATTAGTCAGGCCTCTGTAACATACCTAAAAACTGTCCAGCTAAAAAGACCTATGTACCTTGATGTATGTGAAAAAAATAAGTACACCCCATGGAAATTGTTGGCTTTTTTAACATAATTGGACCAGCAAACATTTTATCCTCTTTGAAACTAATTTCAAATTAGTTATAATCCTCTTTATTATTAATAAAGTTGATACACGATCACATGATACGTAAAATTGACATTTTGTATTCATTTTTGCAATTTAAATGAACAAAAAAAGTCACATGGAAAAAGTAAGTACACCCATACATTTATCACACCTTCAAATCCAAAAAATCAGAATCAGGTGTTGAAGATCGGGTGCCAGTGATTAGAACCTGCTCAGGGAGTGCAGGTGGAACCGGTCTTATTTAAACCCCTCTCATATCTAGTGTCTATTGTTCCCTTTGTTATTGAGGTGTTTGGTGTCATCATGCCAAGATCTAAAGAATTCTGTAAGGCCTTCAGTAAAAAGCTTGTGGATGCCTGAGGCTGGTAAGGGATTTAAAAAGATCTCTAAATTATTTTAAATACATCATTCCACTGTAATGAAAATAATCTAGAAATGGCGCAGATTTCAAACGACTGCTAGTCCAGGACTGACCGTCCCAGCAAATTCAGCCCAAGATCAGACCGTCTGATGCAAAAAGAAGTCTCCAAGAACCCCAAAATTTCATCACAGGATCTGCTCGTGAGTCTCACAGCTGTTGGTGTGAAAGTTCATGCTTCTACAATCAGAAAGAGATTGCACAGATTTGACCTGCGTGGGAGGCGTGTCAGGAAAAAGCCTTTGCAGGACTACAATTTGTCAGTGAGCATATAGACAAAGACCAGACCTTTTGGAATAATGAGCTCTGGACAGACGAATCAAAGATAGAGTTGTTTGGTCACAGTAACAGCAGACATGTTTGGTGCAGACCAAAGACAGCTTTTCAGGAGAAACACCTCATACCAACTGTGAAGCACGGTGGTGGAAATGTTACAGTTTGGGGTTGCTTCGCTGCCTCAGGGAGTGAACAGCTTATATTCATTGATTCAACTATGAATTCTGCATCATATCAAAGAGTGCTTGAAGATAATGTGAGGACATCTGTTCAAAAGTTGAACTGAAAGTGGATCTTTCAACAGGATGATGATCTTAAGCACACGAGCAAATCCACCAAGGAACGTCTCAAGAAGAAGAAATGGAGGGTTATGGAACGACCGAGTCAAAGCCCGGATTTGAATCCATTGAGGTGTTGTGGGGGGATGTGAAACGTGCAGAACATGCAAGAAAACCCTCAAACATCTTACAACTGAAAGAATATTGCATGGAAGAGTGGTCAAAAGGATTGATCCCAGAAGTTATTTCTGTTAAAGGGGGCAATACTAGTTTCATTGGGAATTATCTCCCACTGCTGTCCCTGCCATAGATGAGTGAGTAAAGAGGAGCAAAAATATTTGGGAGAACACCCATCAATGGCTGGAAAGGTTATATCACAACAAAAAGAACAGGCCCCCATGGGGACACCCAGATTTATCAACCAGGTAACCATGTACAGTGGATGTAAAAAGTTTACATAGCCCTGCTAAAATTGCAAATGGCATTTGCGATGTAAAAATTAGACCAAGATACACTGCATGGCCGAATTGTGTGGACACCTGACCATCACACCCATATGTGGTTCTTCCCCAAACTGTTGCCATGGATTTGGAAGCACACAATTGTACAAGATGTTTTTGTATGTTGTAACATTACAATTTCCCTTCACTGGAACTAAGAGGCCCAAACCTGTGTCAGCATGACAATGCCCCTGTGCACAAAGCGAGCTCCATGAAGACATGGTTTGCCAAGGCTGAAGTGACTGACCTCAGTAATGTTCTTGTGGCTGAATGAACACAAATCCCCACAATCACCAGTGAGCCTGTCTCAGCCCCACCACCTGACCTCGGTGAGCTTGTCCCTGCCCCATGTCTGGTCTGCAGCTCCTCCGGGAAAAGTCAACATGATGGACAATGCCGGACCTTGCGTTTTACCCAGAGGGGTCAGACCACCAGGGGGAGGGTTGGAAGGCGTTGCAGGAGCAGCTAACTTGGGGGTGTGGAGGGAGGATTTTTTCCTCGCTCCTTTTGCTTAAGCTACCCATAGTGTGAGAGCGTGCTTCCATGTTGTCATGTCTTCGCTGCTTCTCTAATAAAAACAACTGCATCTGCGATCATCTGAATGACAGAAGGCATATCTCCACAACCATGTGACTGATACTGACCAAACTTTGTAGATAACTAACCTCATCGTTTGAAAAAAAAACGTTGTTTCTCAGATTTGTGACGTACCGGACGGTTTTTGCTGTTTTGGTTAAATAAAAATCTCAAAAACCTGACCCAAATTTAGTATATCTCCTTCAGTGCAAGTGCTGATGGTCCCAGTGGTTTCTGGTCTTCCTCCATTGCTAAGAGGTGGGGACAGAAATTTCTTGGCCCCCTAAATTGCTGCTTGCCGCTATATTTCTTAGTTTGTTTCTGGATCCCCTTTCAGGTCATACAGTACATAAAGACACTTGATTCAGTCCTCTAGTCCTCCATGAGGCCACTAGGTGACACTGTGGGCACGCAGCGAAAAGAAAATGCAGTCCTCAAAACTTGTATGTGAATGCACATTTTTCAACAAGTGCAGTATGATTGTAGAAAGAATAACGGATTGGAGCAAGTGCTAGGACAAATACGTCATGTTATAATCGAATGATAAATGATACAATCTTAAAATGAAAGAACTCAGAGCAGCCATTAGCAAATCAGTAAAGGAAGGTTAATAGAAGAATGCAACAGGATAATCTGAAGTTTATTTCACGTGTGTGACATGGGCTTAAGGTCATTTATTTAAGGATGATAGTATTTGCTGTGTATGTGGTGAAATCATTTCCTACTGTGTGTGTGTGTGTGTGTGTGGCGCGGGGGGGGCAGAGGCGAAGGGGTGGTATGATGTGTGTGTTTGTATATACGCTTGTATACACAGTACTAAGTAGATCATTCCTAATCTTCCGGCTGAAGCCGCAAAGCTTCTAGCATCTGCTCCCTTGTATGCATCACGTCACTTGCTACCGTTTCCCCGTTAAACAAGCAATCAATCCTCTGATCATGTGCTCCTACACACAGCGGGCCAGTTAAGTTACTCAGTACACTCAGTATAATGTGTAGACCGAGTTCATGCTCAGTATACCGAAGACCCGCTAAGGTTGTATGTTTAGTCAAAAGAATAACATGAAGTCTCAAGTATAAACATTTAAAGAATTTGGTCCAAATGGATGATGTTGATGGTCATACGAAGAGACCCTTTTCTCCAGTTTCATCTGGTTTCCTCCAACAGTCAAATTAGACCGGGAAATGTTAAAAACAACATAATGCCCAAATTGCGCAATAAAAGTTCAAGTACACAGAGGGACCAGGAACTGAGCGATCAGGGTAAAGGCTGAAAAACGGAAGTGGAAAGCTTTATGACTCAAAACAGATATGAAACGCTTACTATAACAGAATGTACATATGCATAATAAACCAGGACATTCAGTGTGCAAAGACTGACCGAAACATACATTTATGTTCAACTCTAACGGTGTGTACAGAACTACGTTGTGTAAAACGTTTAAAAGCGTAGCTAAATCTTAAATTAGGGTTCAGTATGATTTTGCCATGGTCCATTTAGGAAGCAGTTTAAGTAGCAGTGTCGATTAGCTACTCGACATCAACTAACAGAAAGTACGCTGTAATCAAGGCGTTGTTATTGTGGCCTCAGTACGCAGCAGTTTCAGGCTTTCCTGCGCGGTTTTTTTAATGATATATTTTTTAAATTGTTCTTCTATACATGACTCACTGCATTATCACTACTAACATGGAAGTGCCCATCTCAGCTGTCGGTCGTGTCTGACTTTGACGTCCGTACGCCTTGTCTCCAAGAAGATCTCGGAAGAGCTTGCAAATGTATATGAGACCAGGCCTTTGCAACTTACCTGATCCGCTCTCTCGGCATACTCAATTTGAGTCCACCGGCATGGCAAAGCCAAGACGGGTTGAAACTGGGAGTGCTGCAGTGAATGGCCGTGGGGGGGCAGATCCCTGATCTGGGAGGCTTACGGGTGCTCCATCTTGCCCAAGGATGACCCACATTCGTTGAAGGATAATGTGAATCATATATATACATTCCAGAGGAAAACAGGAAAACAGTAGGGCATAATTCCAATACACCTAGAACAGGGAAAGCATGTTTGTATGTCTTTATGGGAATATGTGACAGTTTTGACATTTTTAATCAGTAAAAATTTCATTAATTGATTGATTCATTCATTAAAAACTGTACCAACAGATTTCTTTCTGTTATTGAGGTTATAACTACAGTGTGTGTGTGTGTGTGTGTGTGTGTGTTTATTCAATTTACTGTAGGAAAACAAGGGGAACATACATCATCTGTACCAATAAAAAAAAAACACAGCGCGCTTCTTTTTCTAACGAAAACATCTTTTTATCGAGGATTGTTGCGAATTAATTTTTATCAGCCTGCTTTTAACTTCCTCTCTGACTGAAATGCAGTTTTTAGTGTTTATTCTTCGTTTCTAGAGAGGACTTGGACTAAAAGAGACAAAAATTCAGTAGTGTACTGTCTTGACTCACTGCTGTGATATAATGTCTGTATTCTGTCCTCTTTAGGAGTTGCAGAACTGCAGCGTGTACAGGCAATTCAAAACAGATTCTTTTTAAAAAAGAAAGAGAAGAGAAAAGAAAAGAAACATCATTAGTGAGGCACGGTTTAAACCCATCACTTGGCTGTTCTCTATCAGTGTCTGGATGTTAACATTCAAAAAAAAGCGTTACTAATCTCCTTTATTAACAGCGCACGACGGTGATTGTATATTTAATCACCGCAAAGGAAGCCAGACGCAAACTACCTCCAGGAGACAAAGGGGTGTCTCCTTACTTGTGGTACATATTGGGTAATGTGACGTTTGACCTCAATGAAATCTTGAGAATGTTCTCGCACTCACACGCTCAGGAGAGTCAAGCTAACATCGCTAACTGTTACCACTGAATTCGGAGAATTACCTTTAATGACTGGTCACAAAACAAACAAAGGCATGGAAGTTAAATATATCTATCTATACCATTGTCTGTCAAAATCTGATGTAGAAAAAAAGAACAAAAGGTTAAGTTGAGTAGGCAGACAGGAATGCTATTTGTTTAAGGCTTGTCCATGACGCACCTTCAGAAGAAGGTGATCATTACAGTCTGTGGCTCTCACGAGGTCATGAGGTCAACACTGATTTGATCACTGTGGTATTTAGTGATAGTATAATCATTAACAGTTTGAAGCCTCGTCTTGTTTTTGTTCTTTTTTTAAAATGATATCTATGTGAATATAATTCACTGCAACCAAAACGATTCGGATTTTTCCTTCATTTACTCACTTTAATTTAGATCCAATCCAGAATTACAAACCCACCTGATTCAACCAACCTGCATGCTTTTTGGGAGGTGAATGGGAACCTGAGTACCTGAAGAAAACACAGCCATAGAGAGGACATGTGAAACTACACTCTGTGTTAGTTTTGTTTAATTGTTTAAGCTACGGTGAAGAAACTGTGAGTCTTACCTCAGTGTCGGGTGAGAACAGTAGCTTGATTCCATGATCTTATCTTTGATTCACGTGCTTCTTCACTCCTGTCTTCTAGTGGTTGCGTCACAGTGCTAAGATTAGACTTTACTAACGTGACTGGCATGTGGTCTGATACTTTGCAATCTTTAGTGAGCTGGGAAAGGATGTGAGACTGACTAATTTGTTATGTATGTAGATGTGTGTGAGAAGATGTTCAGGTTTCATCACCGCTTCATGTAAGGAGAGTATTATAGCAGATACGTCTATCAGCGGCCTTATATGGCTTGGGAATATGGCAGAAGGGGGAAATGCTGGCAGCGCTGGCAGTGCAACCTGAGGATTCAAACTGTCCTGTAAACAAAAGTCTTCCATCTGGGATTTCTCCTAAGAATGGACAGAGAAATAATAGCCATCGATAACCATACACACACGGATAACAGCTTCGTTGTCGTGAAGTCCTCGAAATTCCTCACAGATTTCCCCTAATCATCGCTCATAGTCGGATATCATGAGGTGAGGACCTGGACAGTATCATTGCACCACCCCTTGTGTGACTAGGAAGATTTCTCAATGAAATATTAACAGCATACAATAGGTTCCAGCTGTCTTAAATGACACGAGGGTGACTAGATCGAGTTGAGTATCCGAGGAAAAGAAACGTTCACTCTGAAAGAATTGTTGACTCACGTCCTTGTTTTTCAGAAGGTCGGTTGGGCAATTTTTCCAGTGGCATCAAATGCACATGGATGTGCTGACTCTAAACACTTTACTTTACCATCACCACGTTAACCAGCTTCCATGTCGTACGCTTCCGTACAGCCTAATAGCACTCTTGCTCGTGCGACATTGACATTTCAAGAAAAATGTTTTGACAGTAATTGACTGCAGCAGGGTCCCGGCCCGCTCACCACATACCAAACCTCATGTACAGTTTCGTTTAGAGCAACTGAAACACGGAAATCAGACCCACAGCAGCAGGTATGGGTGTGAGAATCCTGTAATGTGAAAAGATATGCGTGCAAAATTGGATTCATAATTGGAATTTAGTTTGAACATTTCATTAAGCAGGCAAACCATTTTGTTCTATCGAAGCATATCTGAGCTGCTGAAGTTTACAACACATGATGAACGAAGCCCAATTATGGCATAGATCATGTAACATGATGTGACTTAACCCCGTTCCTGTCATATTACCGAAACCCAGAAGCAATGTGACTTCATATGCGTGAGAGAAGAAAGAAACCGAGTTGTCAGAAGGCAAGTAGCAACAGGTTCACCACTAGGTTCCACCTAGATGAGAATAAACACTGGAGAGTAAACATCCTGTGTCTTGGTTTCTCACAGATGTATGAAGGTCTTCATCCTACTAATGCAGAGCGGGAACCTCACAGTTCTCTGGGAATAGTCCATGGCAGCGCATTGAACAAATCAGTAAACAGTAAACAAATTTGCATACGTGTCATTTACAGTTGAAGCCGAAGGTTACACGCACACAGGCTAATGATATTCAGTCTCGATTTTTCACAAATTTCTTTTAGCGAGACTTATTTCAGCTTTAATTCACTAAATGAGAATTCCACTGGGTGACTGTGTCTTTAAACAGTCTGGAACATTACATAAATTGATTGATGTAATGACTTTTAGAAGCCTCCGATTGGTCCATTGTCTTACTTAGGAGTGAATTGGGAGTGTATCCTTGATACTATGTTCCCATAATCAGAGCAACTAAGCAAAGATCTCAGGGAAACAAACAACAACAAAAATCATGGACCTCCACAAGTCTGGTGTCTCCTTAGGAGCAATTTCCAATTAACCGAAGGTTGTACTACTACAGTGAAAAACAGAAAAACTCAGTGGATTTAAAAGAAGTCAGTCGTCTGTTTTGGAGAAGTGGATCTCGTTCCACTTTCGCTTTCCGACCAACCGGTTTCACCGGTTTCACTCGCCCCGAATTGGCGGCTTTATTTCCCCACAGTTGCAACTTGAATTCTCGCAGTTGTGAGTTTATGTATTTATTATTACTTCCATGACTTTATAAGTCACGTTTTATCATCATCGGGTCCTCGGAGGAGAGCGACGGTTCACACGTGTCATGCCGTATCTGAAATCACGCACTGATGCGTTACTGATCAACGGGAACGCACAAGCAACACTCAGCAGAAACACGTGCGGTATTACGTCCGCTTCCTTCCACCCACGCTGATATTTCACGCTAATTAAACACTTCGAATGGATGGCTGTCTAAAGTGCTTAATTGCTGTGCATAAAAGCCTCACAAAGAGTCACTAGAATTAAAAAAAAAAGAAAGAATGTCCCTAATTTGTGCCTAGCTTAGACGATCAGTATGCAGTTTGCTGATCAAGGTTTAGATATAAAATCAACATTTTGGTTTATAAAATTTGAACCTGGGTGACATGGTGCAGCTCCTGGGTCCCCAGGTGGATCCTGAGCTCAGGTGAGCCTGAGCATTGTTTAGCATGGTTAACTATGTCTGGGAAGAAGACATACATGTACATAATGTAGGATTCGTGGGACATTTATGCCTGAAAACCATAGGTAACTCATGCAGGAACTCATTCCTTCTTCAATAATCGTACTCATATTAACTACTAAGAACTACTAATTATCCACCCATCCATTTTCTGTACCGCTTATCCTTACTGGGTCAGGGGAAGCTGGAGCTATCCCAGGAGGCATGGGGCACCCGGCGGGGGACACCCTGGACGGAGTGCCAATTCACACACCCATTCATACACTATGGACACGTACTATTTGGACACTCAGCCAATCAGCCTACAATGCATGTCTACTGACTCGGGAGGAAACTGGAGTAACTGGAGGAAACCCCTAAAGCACGGGGAGAACATGCAAGCTCCGCACATACAGGGTAGGAATCGAACCCTCAACCCTGGAAGTGGTTGGAACCCTCAACCCCAACTACTAATTATTTAATCTGTAAGTGTGTTAGCAGGAGATCACTATTAACTAAGCAGTGATTGGCGGCTGTGGATCAGGTGGTAGAGCGGGTTGTCCACGAATCGTAGGGTTGGCGGTTCGATTCCTGGCCCACATGCTGAAGTGTCCTTGGGCAAGACACTGAACCCCAAGTTGCTAGCACCTTGCATGGTGGCTCTGCTACGATTGGTGCGTGAGTGTGTGTGTGTGTGTGTGTGTGTGTGAACGGGTGAATGAGAACCAGTGTAAAGCGCTTTGTAGAAAAAAAGCGCTATATAATTGCAGACCATTTACCATAATTACTCAGTCATGGTAGCAGGATGAATGATTTCTTAGCCTGCTCAAACCCGTGTCAATCATTAGAGATTACACAGAATCTCAAATGACTTCCTGTTTACTAGCACTAAACCAGGTACCGAATTTACTACAATGTAAAAAACAAATATTTTTGAAAAGCAAGTGTTCCTCTGTTCATGTAACAGAAAGGGATATTTACTATTTGACATGAACTCATTCTCTAATACTGTAAGCTTTTGGGTAGCATATTCCTGGCAAATCCTGTATACAGTCATAACGCAGTAGAGTATGATGCACTTTTGAGAGAAGACAGAGGCGGATATTAGTGGATCGACCAGATATTACACTTTATATTAACAATATTGCAGTCAATATTACAAAAAACACAATATTACAGACAATAAGCTGATAATATTTAGTCAGCTTGCTCTGTGAATGAGCCTGGAACAAACACACTGGATGAAGTGATATTTTATACAAGACTTTGTTTGGACTTTGTCCAATTATCTATTTAATAAAAAAAACACAAAAACTATACCCAATCATACGCATCTCATGTATTTATCGATGGCAGTTGTGTATTTATCTGCCAAGCACAAGTTTGAGAATATACTGCGGGTGAATCGAGAAGAAGATTAGCAGATTAGCAACCGTCGTGTAATGGGGGAAACAAATAAATTGGGAGAAAATGCTGCACTGTAATTATGCTGAATAAACATTTCAACGTGACAGATTGTAAATAAAAGTTGTTCAAGTATTGTTTCCAGTGTAAACAACATCAACAACGTTAACATCTGGGATCACAATTACTAAAGGATTCTATATTTTACAATGTAAATACACCGAGGAAAAACAGTGTGCTGTGGTTCTGTAAGCAGTCAGGACCTGGGCTGAGATTCCCAAAGCATTGCGAGAGAGAGAGAGAGACAGGGAGAGAGAGAGCGAGAGGGAGAGAGAGACAGGGGGAGAGAGGGAGAGAGAGAGAAAGAGACAGAGAGAGAGAGAGAGAGAGAGAGAGACAGAGAGAGAGAGTTGTGATTGTGATACTTTCTCCCTCTTACTGCGACTGGTAGCAGGTAGAAACAATAAAGATGGCTGTGGAGGTTCTTCCGTGGATATTCTTAGGACTTCAATTTGCACTCCAGTGTCTGTCATTGAACAGCTGGATTACGATAGACTCTAAATGAAAATAAATGATAATCAGTTCAGACTCATAAGTTCCTGTTTACACAATCGCACTCTCGGTTCGAGTCTCTTCCTTAAGTTTTCTTCTTCATGTCGTCTCAAAGAGTTTTTTTCCTCACCACCGTCGAACACGGCTTGCTCATTACGGATAAATTCATATATATAAAAATTATACCCGGAATTGATATATTTCTGTAAAGCTTGTTAAAAAAGCGCTCGCTATCCAAATCGAATCGAATCAGATCGAATGGAATTGATCTTTGCGTTGCAATGTGCTTTTGGGAAACTCGAATCCTTGTGCATGAAAATCCCCAGATATCAGAACAGATTTTCAGATGAGCCTGAACACGTTTTTCCTTCACAACACTGTCACTGTTAGCACAGGGTTTTTTCTTTCTCCCTCTCTCCAATATTCTTGGCAATATTCTTCTTTTTACTTACAGTCAAACAGTTGTATTTAGCATCCATTTCTGTACATAGCAAGTCTGCATTAATATCACCAGTGTAAGATTAAGATAAGATAAGAACGTCGTTCGTATTTTATTTTATCGCCTAAAAGCACAACGAGAGCTCAAGTCAAAATCCTTCTATATACACTACACTACAGCTGAATAAAGCACGCTTCTGATTCTGCAATAGAAATATCCTGTGTGTAGATTTTACAAATCTTTATACAATAAAATAGATCCTATTAAAATGAAATAAATAAAATAAATATACAATACATAAATAAATAAATAAATAAAGGCTATAAGAGTTCCATTTTTTCGACTGATTCCTGTGAAGGATCGATCACAGCCGAGGTTTTTCAGAGCTCGGCGGTCCGCTCTTTGAGTAGAATTGTCGGGTTGACGTCGTTCGTGCCCGAGTGTGCCGTGCTCGCGTTGATTGTCGTCAGCGCCGTGTCCTTTACGTCGGGCACGTGAAAAGACACGACAGGACAAGGCCCGTTGACGTTATTGCATACCAGTTTCTGCAGCGAGGCCGTGTTGATGATGTCAAAGCCGACTTCGCCGCCAAACGTGCTGGGCTTCCAGTACTCGGGCGAGCAGATGGGGTTTCCCATGAGGCCTTTCAGTGAGTAAGGGGCACCCATCTCCACCATGGTCTCTCCAAAGATGGCGTTGGGCCGTGGCTTTTCAACGAGAAGACCGGTGTACAGCTCCATAGCATCAACATCTCCATACAGCTCCTCCAGCTCCGCTGCCATCTCCTTATCACCTGAAGTGTACAGTAAGCTCTGTTAGTCCATCCAGTTCACCACTGATTCTGTACTTAAATATCCTGACAGGATCATATGTGCTAATGTGGCTAGCAATGACCACAATTCTAAGTTTGGACTAATATCAGCAGGTGAGATGATATTTATATAATTTAGTGACGCTGCACAGAAAAGAGAAAAAACTTAGCTCAATACTAACATCGATCGTCATCACGAGTGTCAAAAAGACGGCGGGTTAAGAGTGCTAATTCCAAAACTGACTCATCTCCTTCAAATCCACTCATTTCGAAGATTTAATCCTTTTAATCCAATATATAACGTGTATGTCAACATGTAAAAGCTCTATTATGACAGAGGAGTTTGTGCTTCTTTTGTACTACAGGCAAGACTACACAGGCGAGGCAGAACCGGCGCTTCATGCCGCGTTTGCCAGATCGCTGTTTGGAAAAGTCGTCTACAGCGTTTCGTTACACATTCATCATCGGGCCTCAGTCTACTCCAGTGCAGCTCAGATCTCTTCGGCAAACTGTTGTCCATGTCTTTTAAATAAGGTCTGAGGACAGTTCTGAAGAAATGAAAGCGTCTTCTGACTCACGTGTTAACGTAAGACGTCTCACCTGTCATCTCTTCGAACGACGCGTACGGCTTCATGTTGAAGCGTTTCCTGTAAGCATTGAAAGACTGGTAGCGCATCCGTCTGCTGTTCTCGATCGATTTCGCCGACACCATCGTCAGCGCAGGCGGGACGTTGTGACCACCGGCAAACTACACCATCGTAAAAATGAAGAAGAAGAAGTTAAGAGTGCTGGTTTAAACCCAACATACATACAACTAATCACAGAGCTAAGAAACGTAACTCGAGACAGCTGTAATACACAAAACTACTTCAGAGTAAATGAACTAAATAGGGACTTATGTATTTAGTCTAATCTGTTACGTACTCAGGAGTATTTGGTGCGTGTGTGTGTGGGTGTGTGTGTGTGGGTGTGTGTGTGTGGGTGTGTGGGTGTGTTTATTGTATATTACAATAAACGTCCAATATCTTGTCGAATTTTGAAAGCTATACTTAAACCCAGCGACCCAGGCTCACTATTATTATCTTGCAAGTGTATGCAAAAATCCTGCACTGTAATTTGCTAATAATCTGCGTAAACGACAGGACTTCAGACGGAAACACTGCTCACCCTGCCTGCGATCTGCTTGGAGAACGAATTGGCCAGGTTGCTTATGCCGTGGTCCGTCATGATCGAGGTGTTGAAGAGGAACTGCTTGTAGCTGTAGACTTGATCTTGGATATGGAAGTCATCGGGCATGAGCGGGTGCCAGTGGTAAAGGGTGTTAAACTCGGACGAGATCCGGTTCTGGTACTGGAAACGATGGTTAAACAGGAGCTCTGGATCAAATTTAAGCTTAAAGTGGTAGGCGCTCAGGTGCTGCACGTATTCCTCAATGACAATCTTGATGGTTTCACCTGCAGAAAGGAACGACAAGAATTCCAAAAATGCAACCTGACACGCATGCAAAAAGCGTTGAAAGATGAGTATGAAGATAGACTTTTTTTGAAATATGAAATGTGCGGATTTGACAATAGGGCTTTGTCTGCCGAGAAGGAAGTAAAAGGTTTAAAAAACTATTTTCCATTAAGAACTTCAAACGCATTCCTATCGTCTCTTCGAATACAAGTTCCCTCACCAATCAAGATGAGTCTTGTGGTCTGAAAGAGCCTCTCGTCGTCCCAATCTGGGTGCACCTGCTTAAGAACGTCACACACACGGTTGTGTTCCCGAAGCCAGATAGTAGCGTACATCATGAGGCCTGGGACCAGACCGAAAGCTTCGTGGCCTACAGCGAAGCGTTGAGGCTCAGGCACATGAGCTGGATAGTGCATATCCACCTGAACTTCACTGACTAGCGGAGGATAAACCTCGCCATCCAGAACCTAAACACGACCAGAAAACGTTCATTTCACCACTTCTAATTAAAACGTGAACGAATAGAGTGGACTAGTCGAAAGGGAATTCCAGGGATGGGAGATCATAACAGTATTATTTTTTGTTGTTGTTCATCGTTACTTATTAACTATTTACACGAAAAGCAAAACCCTACCTTATATTTTAGCTTGCCGTCCTTAAATAGCCGGAGCTTATGCTGACGTTCGAGGTCCTCGCCGTAAATGTGGTTCAGATCAACCTGAAGAATGTACGTTAGAGCAGGTTATGGAAGATGATGGGGAGATGATTTGGTAAAATCCGTCTGAGAGTCTGAAGGGTTGAGACCTACCCCATGGTTCTTGGCCATAGTGAAGGCCGGGCCTCGCTTCATGTCAGTTTTGAAGAACTGGTGTGTGAAGTGCTGAGCAAAGAAGGCGAACATGAGATTGGTGCCCTGTGGGTCAGGGATGAACTTCCTCCTGACCAGGAACTTCTCCACCACCGTCTTCACATCAGGCAGCTCTTTTCTACCTGCAAGTCAATTACATTACTAAGGCGACGGTACAGAAAGTTTTCCTCTAGTACAGTATGTGAAAAGCCCTTCAACACGTTCTGGTATGTTCTATCCTTAGTCTGAAGGCCTGTGATGTCATGGCCCTATGAGATTGCCGATAGAACAATGCTAAAGAACAGGTTTGTATAGTGACGCTCACCTGCAACTCCCATAGGCGTTGGGCAATCCTCGGGAACAGGAGGCAACGTCCGTGTGAAGTAGGACAGATTGGAATAGGCTTCCCAGCTCTTGTAACCATAGTCAGCGTTGAAGGTTGGGGGACTTTCAATTAAATGGGAGCGTGCTGATCAAAGAGAAAAAAACAACAAAACATGACTTAGTAGCCTTCAAGCACTTCCACTTTAAGAATCTTCTAGAACTATTTACACCTCTAGATTTGTACTTACACGTCAAAACATAACGCATGACAGCATCTCGCAGGAACGGAATGTTGTTGATGATGTTCCAGAAAGCGCGGAAATGCGTGAGGATGTAGTGCACCGTGTTCGGTGATGGTTTCAGCGTCACTTTCAGCCATGTGAGGAATTCAGCTATTGAGGAGAAACACACGAAGACAGTAGATGATTTTAAAAAAATGATAAAAATCTCCTTTATCTTGCTTTTTTCAACAGCACGAACCATTTCTACTTACGAGTTGTACAGTTTCGCCCGTAATATCCGGTCCGTGTGCAGTCACACTCGTAAGAGTCTTGACCAAGAGCGGTACACACACCACGGTTCTGGCATGGCTGGGAGCAACAAGGGTCGGCTGTAATCAATACCAAAGATTTTAGATATGGCTGTTAAATTGGTTAAATATAAATATATATATATATATATATATATATATATATATATATATATATATATATATATATATATATATATATATATACAGAGAGAGACCTTTTAGTATGTTAGTGTCAGTAGAGAAATAACCCACCTCCTTCACATGCCAGGACACCCAGGGATAAAAGAAGGCACAATCCGGTCATGTACATTCCAGTGCTTTTTAGTGTGCTGCACTTTTTAATTGTTCCCACGCCAGCTGAAATCTGTGAGTGAATGAACTTGGTTGAGCAAGCAGCTTTTATACTTCACGTGACGCAGTCGAGACTCTGAATAACCAGCCGGTTAACTGCTCCCTCCACAAGCCTGGGAATGCTCACGTGATCGAGCCAAGACTTCCGTCGGTGAGATGAAAGGGTTCGAGCGACGGTGGAAACTCTGGGTTTGAGCGCGCGGCACTCCAGCGACTATGTGTGATCGTGGAGCACAGACTCCTTTAACCAGTATCACCACTACCCATAAAGGGTTTGAATGAGGGAATACACCTACTATCAAAGTGAAAGGGAAAAAAAACCCAAACGGGACAAAGATGGAAACTTTGTAAAGTTTGTGCTATGCGTTCTGCGTCACTGAAACGGGTTTGGGTTCGAGTAAATAAACAAAGCAAAACAAACAACACAAAAAGGAAGCAGTATTTTGTGCGCCATTAGGGCGGAGGCCAAAACAAATGTTTTTATAGTAAAAAATTATAATAATAATTGAAACAAATATGGAATATTCATAAGCTAAGCAGCAGAATAGAAATACATTTCCGACTTAAAAGGTTCCGATTAGAACCAAAAAGGGTTTTTTTTTTTCCAGCCTGACCCCATATAGGAGTACCCTTTTACGTTACTTTCAAGTTCTTTCGAGAACCATCTGGGTCCTTTAAAGAACCCACAAATGGTTCTGCACAGCAGAAGGGACCATGTTTCTCTATAAAAAAATAACAAACAAACAAAAAACACAAAACAACCCGTAGTTTTAAAACACAGCACGTGAACACAGAGAGAAGATGTTTATACAGGGCAGAATGAAAAAATACCACGCAATGATGTAATGATGTTATGAATACGCCCCAGGTTCGTCAGCGCAGGACGTCATCCGGCAACGTTTTGGTCACAGTGCTCCTGTCACTCACCTGGAGTGTACTGTCATCATGGTGAAGATGAAGCAATGCATGGGAAATGCTAATTTAGTCCATCATGGCTTAAAAATTTGGTTTATCCGGTTTAGCCATAGAATGTCGGATGCTAATCTAATACTTTGTGTTGTGCAGATTCATCACAAGTATGGAAGAATATATGTATGCATGTATGTATGCATGGAAATAATAATAATAACGCCATACTGTAATAGAAGCGTTATAATAAAGCAGTGGTGTTAGGGCTCCCCCTGGTGGAAGAAATGACACATAACATAACACAACATAACAGTTCTGCTAGCGGGTTTACACTATTTATTTATACAGTATATTTATTTATATTTATTTATTTATTTACAGTATATACTTTAACACAACTTGGACATTGTTGGTCAGGTATTTTTAAGAGTCGGTATGTTTACTTGGACTGATGGATTTCCTAGACACTGTGTGCACTTAAACTTGTTGGGTTTGGGTGTGCGTGTGTGTGATGTTAGGGGCGTGTTTATTACCGCAAGGAACTGCGAGCTTTCTCCAACACCTCCTTCTATTCCTCAAATCATAATCTGCACCCCAGCGCGCGCTCGTGTGCAGGACAAATGCGAGATCTATTTTTGGGGTTGTCTAGGACACTAGGACACTCGGACACTCCTAGAACATCCTCGGGTGAGTACGCTATTCGTGCTGCGTAATGGTCCAGAAGTTTTGGAGATTAGGGAGGAGAAGAGAAGACCCGTTCTCCTCAGTGCTGCAAGCTTCTGAAAACTAGAGAGTTGCAGGCCATGCTTCTACAAACAAACAAACAAACAAACAAACATTGTAGGCCAAGTTTCCAATAACGGCTGACCGTCGGTGCCGTGCGTAAAGTGATGTAGGTGTTTTATTTATTTATTTATTTATTTATTTATTTATTTATGATAGTATGGCTCATCTTGTGTCCAGCTCTGAAATAATATTCTGTTCATTTACACTTGAATACTTTAGGCACTGGGATATTTAAATACTCATCACCATTTCCTTCTAATTTAGCGCGCAGGTTCCCAACCCTGGTCCTGGAGAACCTGCACATTTGAGTGTTTTCTCTCTCTCACACTCACACACACACACACACTTTAACTCGAGCAGTATAGTCGAATCAGGAGCAGAGAAAAGACATATCAAACCATAATGAACTTCCCTGTCCTTCACACCCAGAAGAGCACGGGTTCCTCTCGAGGTTTCTTCCTCAGATCTTCCTCTCCACCGCTTCCTCATCAGAGATCGATTCAATTCACACACTTCAGATTAAATGCGCATCCTGTGTTTATAACGTTTTCTGTAAAGATGCAGATTGTAGAGAACCAGGATCGGAACCTGTGGACTCGGACTCGTCATATGGGGGCATGGTGGGGGGGGGGGTACCTAGTCCAGACCAGCTTGGACTGTTAGTGTTTTGGTCAGACCAAGCAGGATTGTTGAACAGGGTCAGGCGGGGGTTCGGGTGGGACGATGAAAGAACTTGTATTGGCACCCCTGGTTCTAGCACATGAAGAGGAATCGGATGTGGGGAATCATACCATGGAGCTCGTGGAGGAGCCGAGAAGAGAACCGGAAATAGTCGAATAACGAAAGTGGGAAGCCAGCGGGGTCATAGATCTCGTGTGTGTGTGTGTGCGTTTGTGTGTGTGTGTGTGTGTGTGTGTGTGTGTGTGTGTGTGTGTGTGTGTGTGTTGAACCGAATGAGCACGGTTTTGTTTGTTTTAAGTAAGAGACCTCACTCGGTATGGTGGTGGGTGACTGTGTCTTCTCTTCAGGAGTTCTGTGACTTGTGATCATCAGTACAGTACATTCAGGACGTTTGTTTATTTTATTTTGAAACCTTTTAGTCTATTTTCTGTCAGTTTGCTCATTTTTAATATTTGAATGGGTTTCAATGGGGACGTTTTTGTCCTTAATGTCCTGAGTGTGACTATGTTGTGTATTTAGTTTAAAATAGATTTACGAAAGCAAATGAAGGTGAAATATTACAATTCCTATCAAAATACACACCTTTTGCAAACAGACAAAGATGCCCGTAAGGATGCACATGGGTTAAAGGTTTTAGTAGTGAACCAGGACCAGTGGTGAGAATTACTCCGTTCATACACGTTGAAGTTTCATGAGTTCTGCTTAGTCATGGAGTTTAGTGTGAATCTACTGAGGACATTTTCCTCGGGTCACGATTACCAACTGCATTATCTTAGTTTTCTCATCTGCACACTTCCTCTTTCGTTGCTCGAGCTCTCTCTCTCTCTCTCTCTCTCTCTCTCTCTCTCTCTCTCTTTCTCTCTCTCACACACACAGAAGGCTATTTGCCTTGTTGATAAAGGCTACATAATGCTTACAGTGCTGTGAAAAAGTATTTGCCCCATCCTGATTTCTTCTGTTTTTTGTATCTCATACTAAATAGTTTTATATCTTCAGACGAAATACATCATAAAACAAAGGTGACCCGAGTAAACACACAATATGGTTATTTATTTATTTATTTATTTATTTATTTATTGAAGCAAAAGAAAAGTTATCCAACACCTTTCACCAATGTGAAAAACTAATTGCCCCCTTAAACTTAAAATCTGGTGCCGCCTTTAGCAGCAATAACTGCAACCAAACGCTTCTGATAACTGGAGGTCAGTCTTTCACTTACTTCTAGGACTAGGACTTACTCCTACACTTCAGATCGTTGTCTTGCTGCAGAATCCAGTTGTGCTTGAGTTTCAAGTTACGTACTGAAGACCATGCTTGACCGTAGGTATGATGATCTTTTTGTGGAATTCGGTGTTTGGTTTACTCCAGATGTAACGGGACTCCTGTCTTCCAAACAGTTCCACTTACACCTCATCAGTCCACAGAACATTCTCCCAAAAGGTTTGAGGATCATCAAGGTGTGTTTTGATGAAATTCAGTTGAGTCTTAATGTTCTTCTGGGTTAGCAGTGGTTTTCACTTCACCACTCTTCCATGGAGCCGTTTTCCCCCAGTGTCTTTCTGATAGTGGAGTCATGAACAATGACCTTTATTGATGTAAGAGAGGCCTGTAGGTCCTTTGATGTTGTCCTTGGCTCTTTTGTGACTTCCTGGATGAGTCGTCACTGTGCTCTTGGAGGAATTTTGGAAGGTCGGACACTTCTGGGAAGGTTCACTACCATGCAAAGGCAACCTGAGAAAACACACAATAGTTATTTATTTAAAAAAAAAATTTAATGATGCAAAAAAAAAAAAAAAAAAATCCAACACCTATCACCCATGTGAAAAACTAATTGCCCCCTTAAACTTAAAATCTGGTTATGCCACCTTTAACAGCAATAACTGCAACCTAACGCTTCTGATAACAGGAGATCAGTCTTTCATGTAATTTTGACTAGGATTTACTCCTACGCTTTGGATCATTGTCTTGCTGCATAATCCATTTGCACTTGAGTTTCAACTTACGGACTGAAGACCGGACATTCTCCTTTAGGATTTTCTGGTAGAGAGCAGAATTAATGTTTCCCTCAATTACTGCAAGTTGCCCAGAACCTGAAGCAGCAGAGCATCCCCACACCATCACACTGCCTCCACCATGCTTGACTGTAGGTATGATGATCTTTTTGTGGAATTCTGAAAATTTGGTTTACTCCAGATGTAACGGGACCCCTGTCTTCCAAACAGTTCCACTTTCGATTCATCAGTCCACAGAACATTCTCCCAAAGTTCTCCCAGGTTTGAGGATCATCAAGGTGTGTTTTGGCAAAATTCAGACGCGACTTGATGTTCTTCTGGGTTAGCAGTGGTTTTCACCACGCCACTCTTCCATGGAGCCATTTTTGCCCAGTGTCTTTCTGATAGTGGAGTCATGAACAGTGACCTTTACTGATGTAAGAGAGGCCTGTAGGTCCTTTGATGTTGTCCTTGGCTCTTTTGTGACTTCCTGGATGAGTCGTCGCTGTGCTCTTGGAGGAATTTTGGAAGGTCGGACACTTCTGGGAAGGTTCACTACCGTGCTGTGTTTTTCCATTTGGAGATAACGGCTCTCACTGTGGTTCTTTGGAGTCCCAGAGCCTTTGAAATAGCTTTGTAACCCTTCCCAGACTGATGTACTTCAGTCACCTTCTTCCTCATCATTTCTGGAATCTCTTTCAGCTTTGGCATAGTGTGTTACTGGGTAAGATCTTTTAACCAACTTCATGTTGATTATAAAGTTCTATTTAAGTGTAGATGTGATTGAACAGGGTTTGCAGTAATCAGGACTGGTTGTGTCTAGTCCAGCTGAACCCCATTATCAATGCAGACTCATAGATTTGGGGAATTAGTAACTACGGACAAGTACAAATACATTTTCACACAGGACCAGTTGGAATTGGAGAACTTTTTTGCTTCAGTAAATAACATTATCATTTAAAAGCTGTATTGTGTGTTTCTCAGACTGCCTCTGTTTTATCTCAGATTTAGTTTTCATTTCTGAAACTATTTAGTATGAGATATAAATACTTTTTCACAGCACTGTAGATATTATTGCTTTTTTAATAAAGACATTCCTTCCTGTTAAACTTTTTGTATTCATTGTAGTCAGAGTACAGTTTCAGTTTAGATGTGTAATTCCTTGGTCTTATCATCACAGTTGGATGAACCACTCTCGCGTGTGTACACTAGATGAGAATTCCTACTCCCACAAGATTTCTTCATCAGAGAGCCAGATTTTCACGTGGACAGGGGATCATCAGCCAGTCCCGATCACCCCATGTAAACCGGCACGATGTCCGCCAATGATCCTGATCAGTACATCATTGTAAGTGCCACAAAGTGATACTTTTCGTTTAATAATCTTCTTTGCTGGAAAAAAATGCACATTTCTAATAAAAGGCCATTTGTACTAATCTCTTTTATGCAAATCAGAAGGTGTTAAAACGGCAGCGTATCTTTCATCACACTCGCTGGTCAAAGGCAAATCAGCTCTCCTTCTGTATATCATACAAGCTTTGTCAACATATTAGACCAGGTTGGCTTCATCTGTAGCCCAAATGTGTGCAATGTTTTTCCTATTGTTTGACTTTTACAGCTAGTTGCAGCTCATTGTGGGCGATTTGACGATCTTAGGTCACAAACGATTAAAATGTCTCCACAATTTACAGAGGGTATTTACAGAGGGATCATGTGTAACACATTTCGTCAGTTGCACTATAGAAACAGCTTAGACATGGCATGGCATGAACAAACCAGTAATGATGTCGAGATCCGATTTTTCCACACTGAGGACGACCGAGGGCCTCGTATGTACACAGCTATTACAAAAGGTGCAAACGTTCACTAGCACTCAAGAAGGCTACACTATACAATACACTAAGAGCCAAGGGGGTGTAAACTTTTGAACAGGACACTTGGTGTAAATTGTTTTGTTTTTTTCATTTAGTACTGCCCTTCAGATGCTACGTAAGATACTTACATGAGATGTTTCCCAGAAGACGAAATACTAACAATAACAATTTACACCAGAACACACATGATGTAAAAGTAAACCTGATTCACCAGACCAGGCCACCTTCTTCCATTGCTCCATGGTCCAGTTCTGATGTTCACGTGGCCATTGTAGGAGATTTCGGTGGTGTTCAGGGGGTCAGCATGGCCACTCTGTCCGGTCTGCAGCTACGCAGCTCCATACGCAAGCTGTGATGCTCTGTGTGTTCTGACTCCTTTCTATCAGAACCAGCATGAACTTTCTCAGCAGTTTGTGCTACAGTAGATCTTCTGTGGGATCGGACCAGACGGGTTAGCCTTCTCTTCTCACACGCATCAGTGAGACTTGGGAGTCCATGACCCTGTCTCCAGTTCACCGGTTTTCCTTCCTTGGAGCACTTTTGGTAGGTTCTAACCCCTGCATACCGGGAAACCCCACAACACCTGCTGTTCTGGAGACGCTCTGACCCAGACGTCTAGACATCACAATCTGGGCCTTGTCAAAATCGCTCAGATCCTGACACTCGCCCATTTTTCCTGATTCAAACACGTCAACTTCAAGAACTGACTGCTCACTTGCTGCATAATAAATATATCCCACCTACTGACAATGTTATTCACATCAGTAGTTTTAAGGTTACAGCTGATTGGTGTGTGTGCGTGTGCGTGTGTGTGATAAAGAACTACAATGTAATCTTCATTCTTCGTGGCGGAAATCTAATTTGACATAATTGTGTCTTGAAGGTCGAGCAGCAGTACTCCCACAAGTTCAAAGTGAAAGTTCTGAGGGCAGAAAATGTCACCAAAGGCACTCTGGGAGACTTGCGTGAGTAGATCTGGAACATTTACTTAAATATATAATAAAACCTTCGGCATTCCTCAAATGTGGAGTTAAATACCTGAACACTGATGAAACAACATAGAGATGAAAAGAATATGTAGAGTCTTGGTTTCTTGTTGCCTCATTGTGTGTGTGTGTGTGTGTGTGTGTGTGTGTGTGTGTGTGTGTGTGTAGTGGACACCCCGGACCCGTACGTGGGGCTTTTCATTCCCACAGCTCCCGAGAGCAGGAAGAGGACACGGCACATTGATAACGACATCAACCCTGAGTGGGACGAAAGCTTCGAGTTCATACTGGACCCAAACCAGGACAATGTTCTGGAGGTAGAACAGCTTTCGGACCCTTTTTCTACTGAACCCCTGACAGCAGATCTACTAATTATATAATGCATTGTTTTCAGGTGACATTAATGGACGCTAATTACGTGGTGGACGAGACACTGGGTATGACGTCGTATTCCATTTCCAATCTCAAAGTGGGAGAGAAGGAACTGGTGTCATTTCTTATAGGAAAAGTAAGAACCTTCCCTTCGCCTTCCTTCTGCGTAGTTAATATTAACAGTTAATGATCCGTGCCACGCTAACCGAGTGTCTTTGTGTCGTTCCAACAGACCACCAAAGTGTTCTTAGAGCTCAGTCTGGAAATTTGGTACGTATTCCACTGCTCACTCGGCCCCGCTCCTTTATTTACTTACTAAGACGTAGTGAACGGACCCGGCATCCCTTCTGTGTACAAAAACCCCCACAGTCTGATATTTTAAAACTCTTCAGACGTCACGTATATATGATGATGGAAGTTGTCGGTATAAACGTTTGTCTCGCGTTAGCCTGGTGTCTCTGTGTCCTGTTTCCAGTTCTGCCATTGACCTGCGGTTCAGTCTTGCCCTGTGTGATAAGGAGAAGTTGTACAGGCAGCAGCGAAGAGAGAAGGTCATGCTGGGTATCAAGAAACTGCTGGACATGGAGAAGCCTCGGTTCCTGCCCTCGAGCCCCCAGGAGGTACGTCACACAAAACCGACGTTAGACTATAGAAACGTGACTTAAATACTAAATCATAAAAGGTGCGTGACGTGAACATGACACACGTTTAGCGCTTAAAATATATTTATCTATATCTGTATTTGGAAAGTAGAAAGTGGGCGTGGTCAAAACTTGAATTTGTACAAGTCTTGGTCTTGAACTTGTACAAGTCTCCAAGTGAGTAAAGCTACAGAACTATTTAAACTCCTCCCTTCAGAGAGCATACTCTGCTCTGATTGGTCAGATGTCGCAGTGTGTTGTGATCTATGTGGTCTACTGCTGTCGGCGTGTTTCAAAAAAGGAAACGCCCGCTAGCGTAACAACTTTCAGCTCCGTCTGTCCGCGAGCACCCGATGAAGACCAGACAGAGGCGGTGGCTTTTTTGTTACAAACCTATGTCTGTTTGTACAGGAAGTACGTCTGGAATTACTAACGACTCGTTTCCTGTTATTTCCTCCACATGAAGCTTCCCAGTGTTCCCCTCCCCTATACATTCAAGCTTAAACTATCACTTGCGTTATTTATATTATATATTCATTTTTGCTTACTTCCAGGAAGCGAAACTTTACTAATCCTCTTTTAATCAATCAAAAATCTGACTGTCATGGATTATTAAACATGCTTAAAACTCCTAAAAGGGCGGTCTTTTGATTCTGGTGGTAAAACGACACACGGTTCAGCCTGTCCTTTGAATAAAGCAGGGAAACGGACATGGCGGCGTTTAACAGAGTGAGGTTTCGCTATCGTTTAGCAACTCTTGAATCAGATTTCGTGCTTGCGTGCTCCGGCGTAGCGTCGTCGTGGTTCTGATTTCCGGAAGTCAGATTACGCAAGAGATTATGTAACTTGGACACTAGAATGAAAAGATAGACATGTCACACCAGTGTATTATAATGTCCTTATAATGTCTGTCTGGTTTATAAACGTTTTTGCTTACACTGACTGAATATTTGCCCACATTCTAATTAGCACCGAGTCACATCAACGCCGTATTCAGATGAAGACAATATACTGATTCCGCAAAATCCCACCCCTGGAATTAACCTGGTTTAAGTGGAAATTTGTTGCATGTAAACACCTTATTCAGAAACTACACTCAGTCCAGCTGTAGGCTAGGTTTTTAAGAATGGCAAATCTGTATGCATGTAAACATCGTATTCGGAACCCGAATATACACCTCGAATGCGATTTGATGTGAATGGAAACGTAGACGCTGTGCCTCTCAGTCTGAATGCTGGGATATTACACGGACTACACAATAACCGATGGAGCTACAGGTTGTAGTGTATATATATATATATTTATATTTATATATATACACAAATTTTTATAGTGTGTCTCATCTACGTCTCTGCTGTGAGGTTAACTTTAGCACCAAGCTAAAGGCTAAAGCAGCGATGTTTTTAACTTTGTATGGTACAACACAGAGATACTCTAAATATTATAGACTTAAAGCTAATACGCTACTGAAATAAAAGAAAAGGAAGTGATGTAATACCATGGTGTGTCTGTGCAGGTCCCTGTCATCGCTGTGGTAGGATCAGGTGGTGGGTTCAGGGCGATGGTCGGCTTCTCAGGCGTAATGAAGGCCTTGTACGAGTCGGGAGTTCTGGACTGCTCAACATACATCGCTGGCCTCTCTGGCTCCACGTGGTACGTTCGACTCTACACTGGATGAGACGTTCTTAGTGGCGAAATTTTTAAAAAATGGAAACTTCTAGCATGTTACTGGTTTTTTTAAGTGCTACTGTTGACATGAACGTTTGCGTACTAAGACGGCGTAAACGCATCCATCCAGCGCTCCAGCTACTAAAGTCGACGGACATGTCGCATGTGTGTGTTTTCCAGGTACATGTCTATGCTGTACTCTCACCCGGAGTTCCCTAAGAAAGGCCCGGAGCAGATTAATCAGGAGCTAATGAAGAGCGTGAGCAGCAACCCCCTCCGCCTGCTCCTGCCGCAGCACATCACCAACTACGTCCAGGCTCTGTGGACCAAAAAGTCTAACGGCCAGCCTGTCACCTTTACCGACATTTTTGGCATGCTTATCGGAGAAACACTGATTCCAGCTGTACGTATTACAGTTTATTACGTTTATATACTCGCTCACGTGTAGATGCGTACGGGTGTGTGTCCTCGTTCATACGAGGCTGATTTCTATACAGCAGGTTTAAAATGTACAATACCGTTTCAGCACCATTAAAGGATTGCTGAAGATGTACTTTGTTTTATTGTATATATGTGTGTGTGTATTATTGTATATGAGTGTGTGTGTGTGTGTGTGTGTGTGTTTTGTTGTCTCGATCTGCAGAGGATGGACAGTAAGCTGAGTGAGATGCAGGAGAAAATTAACGACGCACAGTCTCCTTTGCCGCTCTTTACCTGCCTGCACGTCAAACCGGACGTGTCCGAGCTCATGTTCGCCGGTAACCTTGTCCATGTATAAGGGTTATTGTTTGTATGCAAAACGTCTTTATCAGGACATCACGTGTGTAGAGGGATGCAAATGTGCTGCTTTGCATATTTAAAAAACGTGCCCTTATGTGCCAGTTATTTATACACATGCACATTTCTCAACAACATACCACAATACCACAGTCTTTCCAATAGGCAGGTCACCGAAGAACACGTAAGAACATACGTGAGAACATACGTTACATGCTGAAGCGCAGGATTCAATTCCCTGAACGTTTCGGGTGTAACAGTGACGGAACAAGTAGCGTTTCTGTATATAACACATTCCTGTGCTAAACCGCTAAAGACAGGACCAGTTACATTCCAGCTGCTTAATGAGTCCTGCACGTGTGTAGCGCTCGGATGTCGTACGCCAGCGCATCATTACGTTAATGAAAGCAGTCAGTTAGCCAAGCCCGTCATATTGCATCATCCTGATGCTAAAATAGTAATGTGATTCACCAACCTCAGCCACGGTGTACTGCTGGAATACACACGTACGCTTTATGTTTGTTGCATGCAAAAAAATGTGCTAATCGTGGTGTGTTTTGATTGACAGATTGGGTGGAGTTCAGTCCTTATGAGATCGGCATGTCTAAATATGGCACGTTCATGACCCCTGACCTTTTCGGCAGCAAATTCTTCATGGGAACTGTTGTTAAGAGATATGAGGAGAATCCTCTGCACTTCCTGATGGGTAAGATGATACCTCTCTCAGGCATTAAGTTAGTTCGGTTTAGTTTGGTTTATTGATTTTATAAAGTACATTTAAAACAACAGATGTGGAAACCGAAGCGCTGTACGAGAAATCTGAAGCAGAATTAAATCAAATACAAATTGAAAGAAGGACCATGGAAAAATTTACACCCTCAATTAAAACATACAGAATATAAATAGGTCTTTAAAGAGGATTTAAACACAGAAACAAGAAGAGGAAGACTATTCCGACGCTTAGCTACTGAGAAAGCCCGATCATCTTTAGCCTTAAAACGTGAACGAGGAACTGAGAGTAGTGAGACTGGGTGATCGAAGGGGTCTTGAAGCAGTGTATGGGGAGAGAAGATCACAAATATACTGCGGAGCAAGTCCATGCAAAGCTGGATGTCATGTGGACAGTCAAACAAACCAGACCCAGAGCAGGTCTTATTCTTCACAGGAAGATAAAGCTGAGCGTCATCGGCATAGAAACGATAGGAAAAATGACGTCTCTCGATGATATGTGACCTAGAGGAAGCATATATAGAGAAAAGAGAAGAGGACCCAAAATGGAACCCTGGACATTTGAGCACAGGATATGAAACACTTCCCTACAGTACATTAACAGAATCTCTCCTTGAGATTAGAGGACCACTCCAGCACAGGCCCCTGACGACCAAGCCTTTGCAAAAGGAGATCATGATGATGTGTGTCAAATCAAGCAAGATTAAAATACAAGAGCCAGTACGATATCATTGGTGACCTTCAACGGAGCAGATTCAGTACTGTGATGTTCCCTGAAAAATACTAAACGCACCCGGGTACGAAGAAATCCGAGAACTTTTTCCAAGACTTTTGAAATGAAAAATGATCGAGATGATGCTTTTTTCACCAGCGTTTGTACTATAGCATGTTTAAAAGTGTCCGGCACCACCCCATCGACTGGAGATCTGTTAATAATCAAAGCAGGAAAAGCTTCTTTAAAAATACGTGAAAGGGCCGAAAGAGGACTTTATTTATATACTAGAAACGGTATCGTAAAGCCATGAAGGAGATGTTTACGTGCCCTATAATAACGTTTGTTCTGCTGCGCGAGGTCTTCACGTGAATTCTACGAACAAAAACGCAGAACAAAAAACAGTTCCACTGAGGCGTAGAGACAGAATGAACGAGGGGAAAATCTGGACAATCATATTTCGTTTAAAACGCTGTTATTTAAATCACGCCTCCAGCTCCTCCTCCTTCTCTTTCCCTTCGGCCGTTTCATTCCACAGCACGTGGCATGACGACAAATTTTTTTTTAAAACCATAACCGTGGGTTGTAAATTATTCCGTTGGTTGTACGTTATGTGATATCTTGCAATGTGTGTGTGTGTGTGTGTGTGTGTGTGTGTGTGTGTATTCTTTAGGGGTCTGGGGCAGTGCCTTCTCCATTCTTTTTAACAGGGTATTGGGGGTAAAGGACATCCCTGGGGGGAGCACCATGGAGGAGGAGCTGGGTATGTATGACGTGTACTTCTCACGTCCACTATCACGCTTCACACAGCTATTTCCTCCATCTGAGCAGAACTTTAGATAATCCGATGTTCTTCAGGTACGACTCAACCTCCGATGAAAGGTTATCGTTAGCGTTCTCGACTAAATACGTTCAAGCCGTTCAGAGCGGCACTGGTTAGATGGTGGAGAGGAGGAGATGTGAGATGAGATACGCTCCCTGTCTGATTATAAGCATTTCGCTGAGATGAGGTTTGAGCAGATATATAGGCTTGTGTGGTTAAAAAAAAAAATTAAGAAAAAAAGTCTTATTTCCTGTGATGAGCGTTTCACACTTTAGCAGAAGAGCTATGTTTGAAGTAAACCACAAGCTCCTTTATTTAACTCCTGAAAGCATAACTAACACTTACTAACGCACTGTATGTATGACAGCATGTCTGAGTATACAGTGGCGCTTGAAAGTTTGTGAACCCTTTCGAATGTTTTAGCCTCATATTCAGATGGCTCCAGATGTGCAATATCGGATCGGATTGTTTTCCTCAATCAATAAATTCTAAGACCAAGTTCTCTTTGTCTATTTTTAGGACTTGTGCGAAAATCCGACGGTGTGTGTTCGGTCATATTCATGCAGAAACACAGACCATTCGAAAGGGGTCACAAACTTTCAAGCTCCACTGTATACTTTTTGTATGTCATTCATTTTAAACCCAGTTCAAACGTTCAATGTTGAAGCATTCGGTGGTTAAGGCTCTGGGTTACTGATCAGAAGGTCAGATGTTCAAGCCCGAGTACTACCATTGTTGGGCCCTTATCCTTAAACTGCTCCAGATGTATAAAGGAGATGCATGTAAGTCCATCAGGAGCAAAGAGCTCTCGTCTGTAACAACACAAGACATATGACTAACCGTATGTATTTGTCTCACAGAACATATAAAACCTCAGCATATTGTTGGAGAAGACAGCCTGGACAATGATGAAGAGCCCCACAAAGGTGAGAAACTACATTACCCAGAATGCACAGCCATAACGTCTCATGTTAGAAACATGCCAAACTGTGGTTTGTTCTTTCACCACACTGCAAATCAAAAGTATTATTATATTATCCCATGGCTTACGCTAGACGCAGTTTAAACAAGTATATCTGATTACTAGTTTGATTTACTGTATGTCGAGCGAGTGTGAGCGATCCACGTAACGTTAACGTGATTAAACGCTGACAGGAAGGTTACGTTAACCTGATTGACAGCAGCAGGGTAACGTAGCGAGATCCTAGGTGTTCGAACGCTGAGCTCGGGTGAGTGACAACGTCGAGTTTAATTCCAGGCAAAACGTTAAGTTGTGTTAACGGTAGCAGCCGAGTTCGTTCACGTGGAACCGATGTACACGGTCAGTTCAGTGCATTGTTTTTCTTCTTCTGTGCAGCTTCTAAACACTTCCTGTTTGTGTCTTGGCGATTGCCGTTTAGTCTGCATGCAGGACGACCGTCAGCAGGAACGGGCCAGCTGGATGCAGCGCATGGTCACGTCGCTGTTCAGCGACTCCACGCTGTTTAACACGCGCGAGGGCAGGGCGGGAAAAGTGCACAACTTCATGCTGGGTCTCAACCTGAGCACCAGCATCCCGATCACGCCCTACAACCTGACCCAAAACTATCCCGAGGATGAAGCGGATGCTGTAACAGGTACGGAATAGCGTGGTCTGAAAACACCAACGTTGTATACAGTACGTTTGTCCAGTGGCGCTCGTGTGGTGTGGAAATGTGCAAAAGTTCACTTCTCTCTCGCTCTCTCTTGATTGTGGAATGGCATTAGACCCCGATGAGTTTGACCGCATCTACGAGCCGCTAGACGTAAAGAGCAAGAAGATCCATATCGTGGACAGCGGCCTGACCTATAACCTGCCCTACCCTTTGATCCTGAGACCCCAGAGGGGTGTGGACCTCATTATCTCCTTCGACTTCTCGGCTCGACCTGGCGACTCTAGTCCTCCGTTCAAGGTGATTATAAACGTGTACAAACACGTGTAGCAGTACACCCTTCACGTAACTCTGGAATACACTGACTGATGGTACGTTAGGATTTCCGTGAACGATCAAGCCCTTTAGATTTGTTCTAAACCATGGCTCTATCTATCGCACACGTTTATATAATAATTCCAACGTGCATGAAATCATCGCCAAACAAAAGGTTCTCTTTATTCTTCTTTTTCTTCTTCTTCTTCACGGATGTTACGTGTAGTATTATTGCTTGCTTTGTCTTTTGTTTTTTTTCTTCTCCCTTCACTCGATTTGTTGTAAGGGTGACTTGTGCATCACAACCGACGTGTTTTTCATGCCGTAGCCAATCTTTGAACAGGAAGTATGTGACAAATCGCGTAAAATCGTGCTATTTACTACATGTCTCGAGCTGTCGTTGCCTCAAGTATGGCTGAAAGCTCTCTTTTTTTCTAATGTGGGAGGGGCCTACTGCCATGGCAACAAAACATATATATATATATATATATATATAACGATCTACTCATGATGCTATTGAGAATAATTCTTATAATTTGAAGTGGTGTTCTTTAGGAGCTTCTGTTGGCTGAGAAATGGGCACGCATGAACAAGCTTCCGTTTCCCAGAATCGATCCCAAAGTGTTTGACCGGGAAGGGATGAAAGAGTGCTACGTCTTTAAGCCGAGTAAGGGGAACAAGAACTGCCCCACCGTCATTCATTTCGTCTTGGTTAACCTAGACTTCAGAAAGTTCAAAGCCCCAGGTAAGTGTGTGTGTGTGTGTGTGTGTGTGTGTGTGTGTGTGTGAGTGTTTAACAATACTGAATACCATCAACACGTTATTAGACAAACTGTAATTGTAAAACTGTGAATTCACTCTTTTAACTCTTTTTTTCCTGCCTATTAATACGTGCTTTTGTACTTCGTGCTCTGAAGGAATTCCTCGAGAGACTGAAGCGGACAAAGAGTTTGCCGACTTTGACATCTTTGATGACCCGGAAACACCGTACTCCACCTTTAACTTCCAGTATTCCAACAAGGCCTTCACTCAGCTGCATGACCTCATGGAGTTCAACACGCTCAACAACATAGAGGTGAGGCGTTCAGAGCCTGCTAAACACCCCGTAGCGTCCTGCTAAACACCCCGTAGCGTCCTGCTAAACACCCCGTAGCGTCCTGCTAAACACCCCGTAGCGTCCTGCTAAACATTCTGTAGCGTCCTGCTAAACACCCCGTAGCGTCCTGCTAAACACCCCGTAGCGTCCTGCTAAACACCCCGTAGCGTCCTGCTAAACATTCTGTAGCGTCCTGCTAAACACCCCGTAGCGTCCTGCTAAACACCCCGTAGCGTCCTGCTAAACACCCCGTAGCGTCCTGCTAAACATTCTGTAGCGTCCTGCTAAACACCCCGTAGCGTCCTGCTAAACACCCCGTAGCGTCCTGCTAAACATTCTGTAGTGTCCTGCTAAACACCCCGTAGCGTCCTGCTAAACATTCTGTAGCGTCCTGCTAAACACCCCGTAGCGTCCTGCTAAACACCCCGTAGCGTCCTGCTAAACACCCCGTAGCGTCCTGCTAAACATCCCGTAGCGTCCTGCTAAACATCCCGTAGCGTCCTGCTAAACACCCCGTAGCGTCCTGCTAAACATCCCGTAGCGTCCTGCTAAACACCCCGTAGCGTCCTGCTAAACACCCCGTAGCGTCCTGCTAAACCCGTAGCGTCCTGCTAAACATTCTGTAGCGTCCTGCTAAACACCCCGTAACGTCCTGATAAACACCCCGTAGCGTCCTGCTAAACACCCCGTAACGTCCTGCTAAACACCCCGTAGCGTCCTGCTAAACATCCCGTAGCGTCCTGCTAAACATCCCGTAGCGTCCTGCTAAACATCCCGTAGCGTCCTGCTAAACACCCCGTAACGTCCTGCTAAACACCCCGTAACATCCTGCTAAACACCCCGTAGCGTCCTGCTAAACACCCCGTAACGTCCTGCTAAACACCCCGTAACGTCCTGCTAAACATCCTGTAGCGTCCTGCTAAACATTCTGTAGCGTCCTGCTAAACATCCCGTAGCGTCCTGCTAAACACCCCGTAGCGTCCTGCTAAACACCCCGTAGCGTCCTGCTAAACATTCTGTAGCGTCCTGCTAAACACCCCGTAGCGTCCTGCTAAACATTCTGTAGCGTCCTGCTAAACACCCCGTAGCGTCCTGCTAAACACCCCGTAGCGTCCTGCTAAACACCCCGTAGCGTCCTGCTAAACATGGTAATGGTAAAAATGTGATCCAACGGTTCATTCCAGACCTTTCGGTACTTCTTTAATTCAATTTAATGCGGTGATGATGTTGTTCTCTGGGCAACATCACATGACACGTGCTGCGAATCCAGAGTGCAGGGCGATACTTTATCGACTAAATGCCTTTTGTAGATTCTTTATTTAATCATTCTGTAACCATATGGCCAGATTAAACCTTTTTTTTACATTTTTAAAAAAAAAACTCTTTTACTTTACCTCCACAGGTGATCAAAGAGGCAATTAAGGAGAGCGTTGTGTACAGGAAGGAGAACCCATCTCGCTGCTCCGTGTCTCTTTCTCTCAATGACATACAGAACAAGAAGATTTTGAAGAGGGATACTACAGGCCTCGTGCACAAATGACCGATTAAACGTCTCATCAATTCTCATCAATTCATCAATTAAGATACAGTTTGCTGATTGGTTAATGGAGAATTCTGGGTATTCTGTTTTTAAAAATAAAGAAACTAACGTTGTGGCCATGTCGCAATTGTTGAACGGCATCAGTCCGCAACGCCCTCCCCCACCCCACCCCCACCCCACCCCCACCCCACCCACATGTTTAGTGCTGAGGAAAATCATGTCTGCAGGGCTAATGATTCTGTTTTCTTTTTATGAAAGCTCAATTCTGCGAATGGTTTCTGTATTTATTAAAAGATCGTGTTAAACGGGTGTGCCTGTGTGTGTGTGTGTGTGTGTGTGTGTGTCTTCATCAGGAAGTCTGATTTACTGTGATTAGAGAAGAATGTTTACTGCTGAGCGCTGGAGCGAGATCGTTTAGCCATGTCGGGTTCAGTGAGGTGGGGTTAATACGGGGCAGAGGACAGATTTGGTCAATTCATACAAAAACAAAATGATTTTGCCAGAAATGCTTGTTATACAGTGCTGTGAAAAAGCATTTGCCTCCATCCTGATTTCTTCTGGTTTTGTGTATATCTCATATTAAATAGTTTTAGATCTTCATACGAAATACAACATAAAACAAAGGCGAGCCGAGTAAACACATGATGCAGTTTTTATTTAGTTTTTTTATTGAAGCAAAAAAAAATAAATCCAACACAGGCCGTGCACATGAAAAACGAACTGCCTCCTTAAAGTTAAAATCTGGTTTTGAAAGCTAGTACACCAGTGCTGATCACTGGTGATTGATTGTGTGACTTCTTTCCCGTCGGGACAGAGAGCTGGTACATGTGTAACAAGCACTGGCATCTCCTGGGACCTCCTTATAGATTCATCACAAGAAGCTGAGATACAGAAATCTTGACTTTGCCCATCTACAAACCCCACAGATCAAAACCAAAGCTGTGCAGTTTGCCCCGGCGTTCATTTCCCAAGCTTGCGGCTTCTGTTCCCGTCACTGTTTTTAGCCATGGTGTGATGTGACTGTGGGGATTGTCGTGGAAACTAGACAACACTTGCAGACTCGTCCTCTGAAGGTAAAAAGGTTTATTACTTGTACTGAACCACTACTATATATATATGAAACGCAGAGCATGACACACTTCTGTGTACCGATAAGAAGCGGTTTGAGGCAGTTCAAACAGGCTTTGTTTTAGGATCTTGGAAGATGTTTAGATGAACCTTGAACAGAAGAACATGTTTGTGTCTCTGTAAGCAGATAAACATTCTGTACTGATCTCAGTGACATGACATGGACTTCTTAGGCGTTATCCTCAGATGAACATGAACACAACAAAACTATTACGAAGTAAAAATGAGTAATTTGCCTCACAGGACATACAGTATGAAGGCGTTGTGTACATTTCTGTGCATACTCTTTCCTGTGTCTGAGCTATGAGTTGCTATTAACTCATACTAGAGAGATGTTATTCTGTCTGCGGTCTGGCCAGAGTAATCATGCTAATGGAGAAACCAGCTGGACGTTGAACATCTGGAGTCTTTTCCTGTTTTCATTAGGATGGCTTGTGTGTCATTGTGTATGCATTATGTCTGAGTCTCTCTGTGTGTGTGTGTGTGTGTGTGTGTGTGTGTGTGTGTTAACGGCCCACCAGAAAGGCAGGATTTATCTCCAGAATGGCCTGTTACACAGAATCGCTCACCCTTGCTTTAATCTCTAATGTCTTTTATAGACAAAAAGTGTGCATAAGTTCAACTTGCATACACTAATCTGACTCCTGCTGGACATCATGATGTCTCAGAGTCAGTTTTATTGACTTAAGAGAGCAGTAGGTGTGGCTGAACAGATATGGCAACTGGAAACATCTCTTGTCAGGGAAAAAAGGGTTCTTTGGTGTTTTATCACCATATAATGTAATGCAGATATCTTCCCTTTACCCTCCCTCTGTCCTTCTCTGTGTGGATGTGACTGCACTGCTGAATACATTTTAAGCTATCGTCGAATTCTCGTGAAAAATAAAACAATAGAAACCATCAAAGAATATCTAATCGACCCAGAGGGACGATTACAGTTTCAAAACCAATACAGGTCCTATTATAACCAATAAAACCATTACAAATTCTGTTCCGTTCTGGCTTTAAGGGAAAACGTGGACACTGCCGCCCCCTGGTGCTTACTTTCGGAAATGCAGACTAATGCATTGCGTTCAGGGTGGTCCACTCTTTAGATCTTTATTGTGTCAATAAAACGTTTTAAACGAATTCATTAAAAGGATGAACAGATGTTCACGCGGTAAACCTGAAATTAGAACACAACGTACATTAAATTAGAAGGATAAGAAAACTGCTAAAAGACTAGGCGACATTTTTAAAGGTGAGTTCAGCCAAGTTTTTATTTATTTACGACTTGCGATTAACTGCCTTTTTTTTATTACAACACGTGTTTTTAAACTTTATTAAACATAAGTCATCTCTTGTAAAAAAACAAAAAAACAAAAACAAAAAAAAGTTCATTTACTCTCGCCCCTCATGTCTGCGCACGCGCGTTGAGCCAGGAGGGTCGCCATGGTAACACTGCAACACAGAACATATATACATTGGGAGCGTGTGCGTGACCTCAGAATTAACTCTAAATATTCTTTTCATATCTCCAGAACCGAAGCAGCACAAACGACTGCGACTGTTCTGCCGAGGTTTTGCGTTGGGTGGGGAAACTTCACGCAGGTTTCAGACAGCCTTTTACGTTGACGTTGATTTGTTATTTATTTGATAGGGTTTTGTTTGTTTGTTTTGAAAGCTTTCTCTTCACCATGGCGTCTCATGGCCCTGGTGCGCGTGGAACCCACTTGTCTGACGAGCTGATGGAGGATGAAGCTGAGAATGAATTTCTGCGTTCCAAGCCTTCGTCCTTTCTTATCCTTGGGAAACCTGTGAGTTTCGACATTCTTATTAGCTTAAATCATACCGTATGGACACCTGACCATCACACCCATGTGTGGTTCTTCCCCAAAACTGTCGCCACAACTTCCCTTCACTGGAACGAAGAGGCCCAAACCCTGTCCCAGTGCGTCTGTGCACAAAAAGACCCGGTGTGTGAAGGTTGGAAGAAGGTAGAAGAACTCGGAGCGTCCTTCACAGAACCCTGACCTCCTCACATCAACATCAGCGCCTGATCTCAACCTCATTAACGCTCGTGTAGCTGAGTGAACACCAATCCCCACAGTCACGCCCCAAAATCTAGTGGAACACCTTCCCAGAAGAGTACACATTATAATGTAAAGTGGGAAGAATCTGGAACTTATCAAGCACATATGGGTGTGATGGTCAGGTGTCCACATACTTTTGGCATACACATATAGCGTATTAACCCCTAGTGTACGCTTGTAACCAGATGCGCTCTGATATTTGTTCTTTTACAGGGTGTTGGGAAGTCGACCCTTGCCAGAAACTTGGCCCGGACTTGGGGGTGTGTCCTCATTGATGGTACTGTTTAGTGTGTCATTTTGATTGATCGGTTCCAGCTCCGTACTGCTGTGTATTATCTGTTATTTTCCTCTTTCTTCAGACACGCCGCTGCTCAGCACTCACATTCGTGATGGTACAGAGCAAGGGAAAGAGGTGTGTGTTTGTCTGCTTTGGTTTTGTTCTCTTCATATAGTTCAAGTCATACTTTTGTACCATGATGTACATGTGACGTCTGGATTTTAGCTTTCAGCGATCCTGGCTGAGGGAAAGAACATTCCGGAGGAGAAGATGGTGACGTTAGTTCTCGAAAAGCTGAAAACAGCAGAGGTGGAGAACTACGGTACGATGACCGAAGGCGGTTAAAGCAGTTTATTGTGACGGCCAATTTCACAGATTACTACAACTCCTATAGCTCATAAAATGACTCCGCCAATACATGTAGGCAGAAGGTACTCTAATCACTTGTTCATGTTGTGCTTGAGCAGGCTATGTTCTGTCATGTCTGCCGTCCATGTCTGGGGAATATCTGAAGATTCACGAGCAAATAGAACTGATACGAAACCAAACACACCCACCGGACTTCATCATCAACATAAAGGTAAAACTTCTTCCTGACGTCACCTCCAGAGTCGAGTGTAAACGGTTCTCCCGTGTCTGTGTGAACAGTTCGGATGAGTGCTGCCTGTTGTCTGTGGATGTAGTGTGAAGATAAGGACCTGATCAACCGCCTTGCAGGCCAGAAGCAGCAGCAGGACGCAGTGAAAAAGGTGTCACGTAACAGTGATGAGGAGGACGAGGAGCATGAGGAGGAGGACAAGGAGGACGAGGAGAAGATGAAGGAAGAGGCACTTTTACATTTACATTTATTCGTTTAGCAGACGCTTTTATCCAAAGCCACTTACAAATGATGAAATACGAGCAACGTGGAGAACGATACGAGTAGTGCTACTGTACAAGATCTTTTAACTGAGTTCTAGAGAAGCAAAGTGTGCAGAGTAGAGGTTTTTTTTTTAAAGATAACGTGGGGTTGGTGTTTTTATGGGTTAGTTAGATGTTCACGGAAGAGCTGGGTCTTTAGCTGTTTTTTGAAGATAGTGACGTCCTGCGGTCCGGATTGAGATCAGAAGTTCATTCCACCGCTGAGGGAAATGTGGTCTGTGAAGGTCAAGAGTCACCCCAAGGTTCCTGGCTGTCCTGGTTGGCTTAGATAAAGCAATATGCATGAATAAAGAAATGGATGTGAGTACTGAGTGGTTGCAAATACTACAAACTGTGCTCCACAGTCGTACTCGTTATAATACAGGGCAGGCAAGGACGTGTTTATTAGTTTATGTCTTCATATAGATTAATGCATAACTGAATCCAAGCTGCTGAACCATGTTTCATGTGTAAACGAGAAAGAGACTGAGACTTATACTCCATGATAGTTGTGTGTGTGTGTGTGTGTGTGTGTGTGTGTGTGTGTGTGTGTAGAACGACACGATCAGTCACTCGGTGAGGCAAAAAGAGTATTACCCAGAGGAGGCCCATCGCAGGATTCTCCTTTATAAAGACACCATGCTCGTGCCTTTGGAGGTGGGAAAGATCTCAGTATATTTGTTGTCTGCACAGCTACAGTAAACTCCAGCGTTCGGCTCCTGTTATGAACACGTGCTGAAACTACTGTACTGTATAATAATGACAAAATGCCATGTGTAATATATGGAGTTGAAATTTTAAAAACCAGTACATACTGGTAAAAACAGTCCTATGAGAATTCTTTTTGTCTAGAGAAAGAGTCAGTACTTGACTGTGTGTGTGTGTGTGTGTGTGTGTGTGTGTGTGTGTGTAGGACTTCATGGCAGCTCACGACCCCCAGTATTTACTTGAGCTTGATGGAAACAAGGATCCAGAAGAGATTATTGGGGTGGGTGACCGCCGTCATATTAAACTGCACTGACTGACTAAGAATTGACGAATTGACGAAAATGATGATTCATTTTGTGTATAGTGTCTTATAAGTCGTCTAGACTTCATGGCTGTGAGGAGAGCAGCTGCACCTATGCGCTTGCTAAACACGGATGAGGAGGAACCGCCTGACGAGATGGACACGGTAAAATCCCCTTTCTTTGTGATTAAACACAATGCCAGGGGCTGCTGCTTGTGTGTTCGCTGCATATTCCGCGTTGTCTTGTCCCGTTGTAGGAAGAGCTGTTGAACATGCTGTCCTCCACGAAGACCATAGCACCAGCTTTCCCTTGGCGAAGGAGTCGCTGGGGCTGCACGTGCCCGGTTGCCCTCAAAGACGGCAAAATGATCAAAGGCAAACCTGAATTTTCCGTCAGGTCAGTGGACGAGGGTAGACGAGAAATGAACGCTGTAAACTGTCTCCAAAACAGTAGCACCTTTCAACAATACAGCTTATCGGCTTTGTGTGTGTGTGTGTGTGTGTGTGTGTATGTGTGTGTGTGGCTATTGACATCAGTGACCAAATACTTAACCTCAGGCAGTCAGTCTTCGTCTGGATAGTACGTGTGGAATTGGTGTTTGTGTTTACTGTTTGTTTTTGTTTCCACCAGCTTCCTGAATAAAATCTACGTCCTGTCCTCTCAAGAGGCTCTGCAGATGTTCATGTTGCAGCCGAGACGGTACCTGCTCCCACCCATGCCACGCCCACCCTGCAAAGTGTCTGTGATCGGGCCGCCACGGTCGGGAAAGAGCACTCTGAGCGCGCTCTTGGCTGAGCATTATGGCGCGGTCGTGATAGACATGAAGAAGCTGACGGAGGTGGTCATGGATAAAATCAGGCAAGAAAAGCTGGAGAAGGCGCATCAGGACACGACGGAAAATGTCAAGGCCTTGACACAGAAGGACGAGTCTGGTGAGAGCTGTAAACATTCCCATGAGTAATTATGGGAGGGTAGGTGGTACTAAATGTTCAACAGAGAAATTTCTGTAGTAATTAAGGATACTGTAAGAATGTATTCAAGTATCTTTCTCATCCGTGGTCTCAATGAGGAAGTAGAGCCTGAAACACCAGTGACAACACAAGCACGTGTAAAGCTCCGTTGGGATGGATTACAGATTAAACGTACTCTACAGGTTCACTGTCAAGCCTTTTGTTGATAAGTGAGACAAATCACTGCCATTGTCGCTCGTTGCTGTAGAAACGGAGGTGACGGAGGATCGCCCGGACGTTCTAGTGGAAGACGCCGTGAAAGAAGCAGAAAAGAAGTCGGTGGAACAAACAGATGATATGTGTGCAAACGCCCTGGACGAATGGATCAGACAGGTACGGCCCTCGAGCCGTGCTTTCGTTCGTGATCTACGTCTTACACTGTACTGTTATTACATAATGGATAAGTATATTACGATAGCTGTGCTCCATAACTATTTAGATTCAGGCAGAAGATGCAGATGCTGAGTTTAAAAGGGGATGGGTGCTGGACAACTATCCCACCACCAGCGCTCAGCTGGCAGCCATACAGAAACTGCATCCTGACCTCATGCCTGATGTGATGTTCTGTCTCAGAGACAGTGAGGGAGAAGGTGCGGTGGAGCTGAGCTCAAAAGATTTACTTCAGCATTTGTTCCTTATCTTGATTAAGTGAGAATTAAACGAGCCTGCGAAGCGTTCAAAAGTCCGACATGTGATTATAGGAAGGACCGTTCTGAGAAGGCTTTATGAAGAGAACAAGGAGGAGGTGGATGCGGTTGTACTAGCTGAACTACAGGAGGAGCGGAGGAAGAACCCAGCAGCAAGCCAAAACACTCAGTGAGTTAGAGCAAACGAGGATAAGAACTAAGCTTCTGCACGTATAGATCATATTTATATATATATATATATAGATATACGATATGTAGAGATACAGAGAGACATTGCTACCTGTAGAGCTTGCATGAAGACTGTGTAAGGTCCAGTTTTACATCCTGTATTTTCTGGACTTCATTCAGGCCGCGGATGGCGGACTCCGAAAACGACACCCTGACAGGCAGTGCTCTTTCCACACTGGAGGTGGTTCCTGAGGAGTCTGATGTTACTGGTACTGCAGCTTCACCATTGTGTTGTTTTATATATATATATATATATATATATATATATCTCATTGTTTTACAGCAGAGGGCCTTGAGCCTGTGAATCAGTAGTAATAAATGGGTGGGTGGAGCCTATAATATCTTCACGTTTTATATCTAGGCAGTAAATGTGTGATAAGTTTTGGGTTGATTGTAGTAATAATGTGTAATAGAGCTCATGTCATGTTCAGTCTGGTGAAATTATTGAGGTGTGTGTGTGTGTGTGTGTGTGTGTGTGTGTGTGTGTGTGTGTGTGTGTGTGTGTAGAGGTGACGTTGCCTAGTACATGGGAACACGGCTATCCTCCTGGCCCAGCGATGCAAATGTACAAGCTGCAGCTACAGAAGTTTACGGAGGACTGGAATAGCATGGAGTCCTCCATCACTTGCAGCTATGTTCTACTGGAGATCGCCAACCAAACCCCTGAGATTCTACTCCAGGAGATGGTTGACCAAGTAGAACGTATGTGACTATCTATTCCCCCCTCTCTCTCTCTCTCTCTCTCTCTCTCTCTCTCTCTCTCTCTCTCTGAGTTTGAACTTGGTTACATTAAAAGAATAACACCATCGCTCTGTCTATACACTGCGAAGTTATGCCACTCATTACAAGTTATGAATTCCAGTGTGAAAAACTAATAATAATAATAATTCCTGGGAGTTTTCGCACATCGGAGGACGTATATTAACCTGTTCAAATGGTCGATACCGCTTTCTTTCCGATTCTCTGATTTAGGACCGTTTAAGTACAAGGCCCAAGAGATGTCCAGCATGGATCTGGATAAAGAGGAGGACGAGGATGTGCTGGAGGACGAGGATGAAGCAGAGGTTGGTGCACAGCCTAACACAAGGTTTATTATAGATGTTGTGTTTTTCCTACATCACTTCCAAACTATTTTCATCCATCCCTAGGAAAGCAGCATTAAAAGGTGGCTTGGGGATACTAAGAAGTACTGCCCGGTCGTGCTCCGGGAGAAGGGCACGTTGGTGCCCTGTGCGAATGATATCGCTGCAAAATACAGAGAGAAGGTCTACTACTTTTCTAGCAGCAACGCATGGGAGAACTTCATGCAGACACCAGAGCTCTATGCTCCAACTACTCGACTACTTCAAGTAGGAGAAGCTGATCGATAAATACTGTGTAACCTACTGTATAATCAACCGTACTCACTATATAACCTTTTCATCTATCATAATCCTCATTGCATATGACACCCCGATGCTCTTTAATACCACTGCTGATTGAAATCATTAGAAGGACAGGAACGTCTTTCACCTCATGCATTTTCACCTCCGTAGCCTCCTGCCCTGCGTATCTTCCTGCTGGGAGTGCGTGGCTCAGGAAAAACCACCCACGGCCACTGGCTGGCGCAGCAGCTGGGTCTCTTTCATGTCCAGTTCCGGGAACGCCTGCAAGAGCTGATTCTGGCCAAGACTCGGACACGCGTGCCCTACGCTGACGAGGCAGAGCCGCCCGAAGAGCCACCCAGTGATCTGCAGAGTCTGCTGCAGGCCAATACCCGGCCCACAGCTTCTCCCGTCGAGCTGAGCCGAAACGAAACCCTCACCAATAATAAAGACCACGCTGAGGTAGGTATGGAGAAGATTCCGTGGCTGATAGAAAAAGTAAAAATCACGCTACCAATTAACATGAGAACAGAGAGATGAAAATGTTTTCCAAGCTAATATTTTAAAAGTATTTAATCTGAATATTTACAATGTTTGTTTTGTCACTTTTTTTAATTTATAATTAATTCCATCGTAAACTTGACCATTCTTCAGTTACTTTTGAACTTTATTTCCCCCTTAATATGTTTTTAAAAAAATTATTTATTTATTTAATTTTTTTGACATAAGTTATGATATCTACTTCATTTCCATAAGGGTTCGTCAATCATTATGGCCAAACAGTTCAGATTTTGTTTTGAGAAGAGAACACTCCTCCAGAAGGTTGGTGATCAGCTGCAAACGTCAGGCTGGCTTTTTTTTAGTAGGGCTTAGTCCACGGTGATGTAGGATTTTCTGAACGGTGGATGTACATATTTGGTACCTGACGTCTCCAGTTCCTTCACCAGTTCCTTCGTCTTGGGGTTCAGTTGAACCTTCTTGATTCTTCCTTGGGAGCCAGTTTGTGGGTCCGTCCTGAACGATGCAGTGTCCGCGCAAGCCGAAGATTTATTTATTCATTTTTGAACATTTGTGTACAAACAATTGTTTGTACAGATGCTCATAGTACCTTCAGGAGGAACTGGATTCGTGTCCACAATCTCGTTCATTTATTAATGATTTTTGCACGCAAGTAGCAATGGGTAGGTTGTAGTTGTTTGAAATGTGTGTATTTTGTACATGAAGACCATGTGTTGCTCCGTAGGAGACTCCTGCACTGACAGATGAAGAGGAAGCTATAAAGTCGTATCTATCTGATGGACAGCCATTAACGCACCAAATCCTAGAGAAGGTTCTGCTGCAGTTCTGGCATCAAGAGCCATACAAGTAAAGGGTTACCCATGCAATATTCAGATTCCGTATATGTATTTCATTTGAAGTGATCCATTTCTTTCACTGACTTTTTATGGTAGATCAACAGGCTTTATTCTCGAGGGTTTTCCTCAGCATTCAGAAGAGGTGTCCTTTCTAGTGGAGCGCCACTTATACCCAGATACCGCCTTAGTTATGTCTGTGGAGGTGTCGGAAGTGGTGAAGCGTCTGCTGCCCCCATGGCTTGACAGATGGAGGGAGAGATGCACACGAAGGAGAGGGCAGATGCAGCTACTTAAAGAGCTACGCAGCAAAATTAGGGTGAGCATGAGAAGATTAATTACAGTTCTGTAGCTGAGAAGGCAAGCGTTCTTGGAAAACAATGGCTCAAATATCACAAATACATTGTTGACCACATGATTAAGGATGGTCATTCTCATTCCGTTAACCAGGAGGAGGCCATTGCTCGAAGAAGAGCCGAACTTGTGTCCGAATATGCACCCCAAACACCCAGAGTAAGACATAACTACTGTATAGATCTTGTCGCTAACACTGTAGTGCACTGAGCCTCAAGATGACCTAATTCCACCTAGGAAAAGGATGACGAGGAAGATGAGGTGCAGGAAGATGAAGATCAGCTGAACTGGGAGCAAGAGCTGGAATACAAGCTGCTGGAGGAGTTTCCCGAGGAGGAGCAAGAGGACGAAGAGGAAGAAGAGTCCGAGGCCAGCGCAGAGTATCGGATAGGAACAGAGATCAGTGAGAGGTTTGACCGGGATGACGGCAACCTCAACATGATTATGGTAAACATAGTTTGGGAATTGAGTAAAATGATATGACTTGAAATTAAATAGTCTCTGTTTTTTAAAGACGCATGAACTAAATGAACTACTTTCTTTCAGGAGCTTCTGGCTGAACACCGGATTCCTCACCTGGCGGTCAGTGCCGGCCGGAAGCCTCACATTGTGCGCGCCAAGCTACTGAAGCAGGTCAAGCCTCTGGTGGAGAACAGGGAAGCTCTATTTCAAACGTGTTATCCCATCAACTATACCACTGCTCAGAAACTCCTGCGCTTCTCCTACAAGTACTACAGTGCCTTCGGCTGTTGGGATCCCGTCCGGGTTAGTTGCAGAGCGGAGCGTTCTAACTTACGCTCGTATATGAATTCAAACTCTTCAATTTGCGTAGGAGGCGTCACTATACAACGATGATGATGATCCCAGTTGTGATTTTCGGGGCACTTTAAGCCCCTCAAAAAGTACTGTTAACTGAGTACGATGCAGCATATTCCTGCATGCAGAGTCCTGGCTCTAATCGTCATGTTAATGTTAATCATTGCACATTTGGTTTAATTCAACAATATAGCTTTCACCTTAATTATATTTCAATATTATAATTATTATTATTATAATTTATTAATTAAATTATAAAATAAGGGCCATATATATAATATTTATATATATATATATATATATATATATATATATATATATATGGGGGGGGGATATGTATGGTACTTTGTACCATTGGACATTGTACTTATAAAAATGAACAAAGGAAAGAATTATACATTAGCATGAAAAAAGAACAAAATTGATGTGAAAAAAAGGTATTCAGACACTATATTAAAAATGTAGGCTTATATATGGTTACATATAAAGGTTACACCCAATACATTACGTTTCTGGATATAAATGCTCCAAAAATATTCTCACATAAGATTGTATCCGAATATATGGGGAAAAAAATTACATTCATACATGTCCTTCAAAATAGCTAAAGTACACATTTCATGTAAATAATGACTCTCGTTTCGTTTCGTTTTGTTTTGATGTGTATATAGTATGCAGAGGGAGATCTGATCCAGCATATGCAGGACCCCATTAATACTAGCTTCTTTGTCATCTTGCACGACTTCATTTACTTCTTTGCCTCCGAGGAGACACGCAACACTTTCATGATCAACCCTATCAAATACCACCTTCAGCCCAAGCCCAACCCTTCCCTGCCCATCAAACTTGCCATCATCGGTAGTCCGAAATCCGGAAAAACCACAGGTCGGTGGCCGTTGCTTGTGATGACGTACAGAAGTTAGCGTAGTCGGATAAAACTTTATGAAACATTATAAGGCTTTAAAGCATGCCTACAACACAAACTTAACAAAAGCTGTTTTTATTATTTCTGTATGTTGGTGTATGTTGTGTGAGGTAGTTGCCTGCATGTTTGCCCGTGAATATGGACTGGCACATGTAACCATCGGTGGTGTAATGCGGACCGTGCTCAGTCTCCAAGACAAGACAGAGCTCGCCACCGAGATGCTGAAGTACTTGAGCCAGGGCTTGACTGTGCCTGATGAACTGGCCATTCAGTGCCTAGAAGTGGTCCTTTTGAACGTAGTCTGCAGCACACGGGGGTAATGAACCGTTTCAGTCGCAAGTCTGCTTACACTAGGGTATTGTTTCTGGAGAAACCAGATCTAGAGATCTATACATTACTATTTCTGTTGACCAGAAGGTTGTGATTTAAAATCCCAAACAGGCAAACAGGCAAACAAAAGTGCCCAAACAAAAAAATTTTGGGCACTTATGGTTAGGGTTAGGGTTAGAGTTGTTAATCCTCAGTTACTGCAGGGTCTAATTCCAGATTTCTGTAAAGCTGTTTTGATGCCTATTGTACAAACACTGTAAAATAAAATGGAATTTAATGCCAGGCCCTATAGCATCATTCCAAATCTTTACAAACCTACAATTTCCCCATGGGAGAGTGCTAAACCAGTGAAAACTTTTGGTAGGCACAGTACTTGTCCACTTGTAACCTCAAAGCCCATCTTCATGCAGATGAGTGCAGCTGGTGCAGTGCTTTTAGCCAGACAGACGACGCCATTTTGAAGGTAAAGCCGTCTGATTCACTGTAACCTAATGCCATAGAAATGCGCAGTGAAGCCATGCGGTAGTGGACTTGTAGGCAACAATCATAAATTCTAAATCTCCTGCCTGGTCTTGAGGGTTTTCATTTCGTTTCAGTGTGAAGAGTAGAGATATATATATATATATATATATATAAAACACTTATGCTGTCTTGAAAAGGCTGAAAAGGCACTCGTTCGATCTTCAACCCAGGTACGTGCTGGATGGATTTCCCATGACCAAAAGACAGGCGGACCTGATGGCAGCTCGTCGCATTATTCCTATTCGAGTGATCGAGCTGCAGATAGACAAAGACGAAATGCTGAGGAGAGGCATGAAAGATATGATGAAGCCAGACAGGTCTGACGCTATTCACTCAGTGAGTAAAGAAACGAACGTAAAAAGCGTGATCTCTAAGTGTAGTAATGCCGTCATCCTCCTCCCGTTTACAGGCCGTACCCGATGCAGGACAGCACTCGGTTCCTGGACGTCCGAATTTCCTGCTTTAAGCGTGAGGTTGAGGCAGTCAGGAAACACTTCCATCAGCAGTACCAAAACTGGGTTCCAGTTGATGCGCACAAAAGCAGTTGGTGGGTATGGCATCAGATTCTGGATGAAACCCAGATTAGTATGCGACACATCCACACCTACCTGAAGAGAATTCGTAAAGGTGAGCGCCGAGAAGAAAAATGCCTGGATGAACTCCTTCCTGTACTTATTCCAAATGGTTTGACCTTGAAGCTGTTAAGTTAATTTTCTTACCATCCGTTCTCTCCCTATATTTCAGTCAGCACACTGAAAATATGAATTCAAGGCCGTTTTAACTCCATAAATTTTCTCTCAGGCCAGGCTGCCAGCATAGCGCATCTGTGTATTACTCCGTGCGAGCTTCAGTCTCGACTGGGCGAGTTTGGCCATTATTGTCCTGTGAGCTTGGCTCTCCATAAACACTTGGTAGACTGCTCCCTCAACACTTCCCTGGATTTGGCTGCAGAGTTCAGGAGACGCTACTACAAAATGGCATCCAGGAAGTATCTTGAGGTGGAGGTCTAATCCAGTCTGAATTCTTTATATATCTATATATCGATAATGTTATGTTAGAGATAATTGTGCTTTGAAATATGAGCACTCTTTACAAGTAGTAGCCCACATACTGTATAACACAAATCGGGAAAGAAATATGATTTTTGATTATTTAAAGAAGTGAAAGGGTCGGGGTCATGACCCACTGAACAAAACTTACAAAACATCAGATTCTCTACATGTACAATAGCGTTCTATAAGACTGTCATTTTTCCCCCCATCTCTCCATTACAATAGAAATTTCTTGAGGCACCAGAGCAGTTTTTGGCCCCAATTTGCCCTCATAAGCTGCCCCTTCCTCAGTTTCTTCCCCGTAAGCTGAGTGCAGGCGAGGTGAGGAGTCGCTTCCCTCAGCAGGTGGAGCTAAAAGGCTACTGTCCAGTCACGTACCTAGAAGGCCAGCAGAGGTACACAACATTTTAGATATCATTTTAAAATTCTCAGCTTTGTGTCAAAGTTCATTTATGGTCATTTGTGTTAAATGTAAATACATACAACATACCAGTCTGTAATATTCACTATTGCTGCGTATACTGTATAGACACTTACCACACCAATGCCCATAATACACACACAGACATAACTAACCAAGTCAGTGTACGCTTGTGAAGTGTTTTTTATTTTATTTATTTTAACCATTTTCCTTTGTCCCTTGTGTGAAGGTATGAGGCTCTGGTTCGTGGCAATGTGAACTTTGCAGTGGAATACCAGGAGAAGATCTACATTTTTGAGACAGAGGAGAAACGACACAAGTTTCTAAGGTGACAGTTGTTAGAAAAGCCCCAGTATCTCTGAGCCACTGTAACTGCAATACTCGGGTAATTGACTAATAAGATTATTTTTGCACCCGTTCCCAGATCACCTGAGACTTACTGGCACCAGAAAGTCCCTCATAAACTTCCACCACTGGGAGACCCAATACAACTGACCTCTTTGCCAAAACTGGGTTATTTGGAACAGGTACGAGGGAAATAGATGAGACACTGGCATTTTTTTCCACACTAATTGTTTTTGAATTGCATTTCAGCCATGCTTTCATTTAAAATCAACATTAAATCTCATTTGTGTGTATTCTCCATCCAAGGGAGTAGCCAAAGCCATCATTAAAGGCATGACAGAGTTGGGCAACCTCAAGCCAAAGTTCCCGTACCTCAGCATGAAGAGATCTGCTATACACTACCTGGCCTTACATCTTAAAGGTAATGGTGAGTTTAGTTTTAGATGTTTAGTCCAGTGGAAATGAGGCAGCAACTCTTGCTTTGCCAAATATTAGGAATTAGTTTGTTATTAAGAACACTCAACAAGTGCATAGTTTTCATCATTTGAATCTCTTATTAAATGAACAATTTTCCCCATCTTCTACACAGCATATAACAAAACATCGAGCTACACTCAGAAGAAGTACAAGAAGAAGCTGGCTCAGTATGAGGATGACTGTGAACTCATCCCCTACTTGAGTTCCACTCTGACCCAGAAGTACAAGCCTCCTCATGAGCTTCCCATCGATTTCAAACATAAGCTTCGCAGGTTTCTTGCCTTGAAGGACTACGCTGAAACTCCATCAGGACTGATGCCGCTTGGAGGGAATTAATGTAGAGCTTGTTCCAGTTTAACTTATTCACCTCAAAATCTGAATAAAACCTTTATTTGTTTGAGCAATATAAAATGTCCTCAGGTCAATTCGAGCCAAGTCTATTAAATGGTTGAAAAGAATACGCAAAAAACAGACATGGTAAATATGAAACTAAACATGAGTTCATGTCAAAATCCTTGTGGAGTACACGGCACTTGTGACTCTTCATGTTCAGAGAAGAGAACAAGTTCTAAGATTCTGAGCATCTGCAGTCATGGTGAGAAGGGTTTGGGAGGAGGTTCCTGCTACCCCAAGCACCATTTCACTCCCATTAACCGGTCAAACAGGTTTGCTCTTCTCACTGAAGCAGCTGCTGAGAAGCCAGTTAGAAGAAGATCTGCTAGGTCTTTAGGGGCACCAGCAGCTTTAGTTGTAGACCAGGAACCAGGGCACTGGACATAGCAGGTAATCTCAGAGTTTTAGGAATGCACCACAGGTTACGGTCGCTGAACTGCTGGATGTCTAGGTGGTGCTCCAAAACCAATGTGGGCTTTATAGGTAATTGGAGTACTTTGAGGGCAAGGCTGGCCTGTTAGAGCGGGATGGTCTCCATATCACTCAGGAAGGTGCGGCTCTCATTTCTTGCAGCAGAGCACATAGTCTCAGACCAGTCCAGACCAGTCCAGACCAGACAGACAGACAAACAGACAGGCTAAACCGACTGCTAGCTGTCGTCACTCAGGTTCCACCATACTGAGATTGTGTTTGTTTTCCAGGCTACAGAACAAATGTAGAAATACTCAGGAAGTTTGTTTTAGTAATCTAATTTACATCACATTAGACCATGCCAAATGCACAGCCAGCACCTTAATAAATCAATCAAATAAAGAGTGCTTATTGTAAATAAAACTATTACTAATTGGGGATTTAATGTAATGTGTTTAACACAAACATGGATTAGGCCTAATGAGTAATGTAGCAATAAAGAAACTATACCTAGCTATAGTCTAAATACAATCATTTCAACATCGTTTTGGTTGTTAAAAAAAAGGTTTAAAAGAAGATATTTCCAAGTACGAGGAGGACTTCATTATTGTTTTCATTTTATTGTAAAAAGGTGTCACAAAAGTCTGCTTCATCCACCTGTGTGTGTGTGTTTGTGCATGTTTTCTGTGTTCAAGGCTTTAAATAGCAACTTGCGTCATCTTAGCGCGCCAGGTCTACCGGTTACCATAGAGACCGCCCGGCTTGTTTACTTTAGACGCGCAGTAGTTAAACATGGCGTGTGAAATGCAGTTGGAAATTGTTGGTTTGTTAAAAACGCACCATTTTCATGCTGCTAAAAGTATTGCCGAGGTAATTACTCTGTGAATCTTTGGTTCTAAAGTTTCACATCTGTAACTGACCAAAAATAGTGTTTCTTTATTAATTTCAGTTATTTTTCATTGTTGTTGTTTTGGGGTTTTTTTTTAACACAGGGACTGAAACAAAAATTCCCAACTTCATTTGCTGACCCCATCATTCGGCCGTTGCTTGAAAGTGACTGGCATGTCTATATAACGAATAAAAGAAAGGTAAGGTTCTCTCACCTTTATGTATTTCATGTTAATTGAGTGTTTAGATCATGAAATGCCCAGGGTTAGGGTTAATGCGACGGATGTCTTGTGGTTGCAGGAGCTCAGGGGGGAGATGTGGCAGTACCCTGGTTTAAAATATAACGTGGCGTGCTTTGTGAGCGGGAGTTTGCTGGGTGATGAGAAGCAGCTGCGTGGTTGGGCAGAGAAACACTGGACGTTCACCTTCTACCGTCCCCAAGCACTTTACATGGCTCTCGCGCAGGAGTGCTACACCCAACACCTGCACAGCACTGGGGTAAGTACGCCCAGAGGGTTCCAGCACTGACAGTCTGACCCGCTCGCACAGAAGCTCTGGCATTCGGGTGTCAGTCAAAGAAAAACTGAAATATACACTCCATAAAAGTGACCTCCATAAGGTCATGGTTTACTCCGTTGACCTGCACAGAGCTCTGACCTCAACCCCTCTGAACTGTTGGACGCCAGCTCCATGCCAGACCATCTTGCCCGACATCGGTGCCCAAACTCTTGTGGCTGAAAATCCCCACAGCCACGTTCCGAACTCTCTCCACGTGGAACGTCTTCACAGAAGAGTGCAGGTTAAAGGGCGAACCGCTGGATATTATTGTCCATGCCTACGGAATGTGATGTCCAACACTAAGGTGTCCACATACTTTTATCCATACCGTGTATGAACAAAAGGACAGCATAAGAATGCTACTAAAATCAGTTTGAATTGCCCAACTGGGTACAGTGCTCACCGTCAGCTAAACACAGTCACGATACTCAACACACAGAAACCCAACCGTGTCCTGACTCATCTTTATAACAGACCTGCAGCAATCCAAATGATTCATTTGTTTACACCGAAGTGCGAGAAAGGGTTCAGTTCTAGAAATAATAAAAGTGATATCACGACATGTACACTGGCTCGCAGGTCAGGAACGTTTTATTATTATATTTAAAAAAAAAAACGTGATTAATAAAACAAATTCTCTCATTTGTTAGTCGCTTTGGATAAAAGTGTCTGCTAAATGAATAAATGAATAAATGAATAAATGTAAATGTATACAATTTGATCTTTAAATCAACGCCAAGCCTTTCACGCTTTGGCATATGCTGTAACAGTAGAGGGCAGTGGTGTAATATCTTGCTTGATTATTTAATACAGTAGTATTAAATCCTTACTCGTACTTACTCATGCTTGCCATCTCTCTCTACAGCACGTATTTGTATACATGGACGTTATGATTGGAGACGAGGCGGTCGGGCGAATGCTGTTTGAGGTAAGGTCTGCTTAAGGATTCACTCAATCTGTAGTTTTGTGCGTTCTGATTCAAGACGTTTGTGTTTTCCTCAGCTCTTCTCAGATCTGTGCCCGAAGACATGTGGAAACTTTAAAGCGCTGTGCACTGGAGAGGCACGCACCTCTCGAAGCAATCTCACACTTTGCTATAAGGACTCGTTATTGAACAGAGTCGTGCCTAATGGCTGGGTCCAGGGAGGAGGTACTATACTATAACACACACACACACACACACACACACACACACACACACACAGAGAGTAAAAATGTCTCGAATAGATGGTTAGAATTTGAATGATTTTTTGTCTGTATTACAGACATTACAGGACAAAGCAGAGGCAATGGCGGGGAGTCCATCTATGGTCCAACATTTGAAGGTACAGGATTGTTGTCCATGCAGCGTTTGACCACAAACCTTTAAAAACGTAATTAGACACGATGAGAACTCGTATACCGTACTGAATTTTCTCTAATAGTTCCAGTCTCTTGTCAGTGGATCATATAATCAGCCACTGATGTCCTTTTCGTAGATGAGAATTTCTCTGTGTCTCACAACAAGCGAGGCATCCTGGGCATGGCCAACCGAGGTCCCCACACTAACAGCTCTCAGTTCTACATCACACTACAGCCAGCCCTGTGGATGGACAAAAAATATGTGGCCTTTGGGTAGGTGTTTCAGCTCATGTACCACATCGATGAAAAAATGTTTCTCGAGGAACGTTTGCATCTGTACACAAAAACGAGGTTTAGTAACACAATGAGACGAAGACAAAGGAGGATATAAATAGACAAGCAAATCGAGGGAATATACTCTGAGCTCCCAGACACACCAAAGACAGGACCGGGATCGAAAATACAGTCATGGGGGAAAAAGACAGTAAAAAAGACAGTGTTTTTTATTTATCAGGGCCTAAATGTCAATTCTGTGGTCCTCACAGTATATAACCTCAGGTTCAATATTCAACATGTAGTCAATTTTTCCCAAGAAGTAAACCAACATTCAGAAACCAGGTGGGAAAAAATAAATACACACTTCCTACGTCCACAATCGTTAACAGAGCAATTAGCAGCCGGGTGTTACTTATGAAATGCTGAAGATTAGTTAATGATAAAGAAGTACGACTACATCAATAAAAGCAGAACTTTTGGCACTCTGGTGATCTGGAACACTCAGGTGTGTGTCTACATCATGCCAAGAAGAAAGGACATCAGACATGAGCTCAGAAGCAACTGTTGCTGCTCATCAATCTGAGAAGGGTCATAAGGCCATCTCCAAACAGTTTGAAATTCACCGTTCTACACTGAGCAGGATTGTTTATAAATGGAGACGGTTGTCTTGAAAAATTGTCCCAGGAGTGGAGTGGGTGATCCCAGTAAATTCAGTCCAAGGTCAGACCGTTTAATACTCAGAGATAGAAAGAAAACCCCAAATATGAAATAAGAATAAGGCAGCATGACTTGGGTTTGAAACGTTGCATGTGAACAAACCACAAAAGTTCAGGAACACTATTCTTTGGACTGATGAGACCAAGGTGGAGATGTTTGGTCATCATGCACAGCACCATGTTTGGAGAAAACCAAACAGCGTATCACCACAAACCCCTCATACCAACAGTGAAGCACGGTGGCGGCGGCGTGATGATCTGGGAAACTTGCAGTCATTGAGACAACGATGAACTCCACTTTATACCAGAATATTCTTGAGACAAGTGTGAGGACATCTGTCCAGCAGCTTGAGCTGGGCTGAAATTGGGTCGTGCAACAGGACAGTGTTTCCATGTACACCAACAAATCAACATCTAAATGGTTAAAGAACAAGAAAAATCAAGGTTTTGGAATGACCAAGTCAAAGTCCAGACCTCAACCCACATCAATCACCAAAGACCACACAATAGTTATTTATTTAGGTGCCAATAAATAAAAACATAGAATCAAAGGTGTACTTTCTTTTTCCCCAAGACATAAATGACCTTTTCAGTATCCAGTGAAAGAAGTCGAAACCACGGAGCAGAAAATACAATAATTAGAGAACTACATAATTGAAACACCCATTTAAAAAAATATAAAAGAAGTACAGCCTTTGTATTTTTCTCAATATTGCATTTTCCTCTCTCCCTCAGGCAAGTTGTTGAAGGCACAGAGGTTCTCAGGAGACTAGAAGAGGTGCCCACTTATAACGAAAGGCCCAAACAAGACTGCAAGATAGTCACCTGTGGATTATATGATCCTTGACTGACTGTCATGGTGTAAAGATTTAAAAAGAAAACATTTCACTTGTAGATGTTTTTTTTGTACTTTACTCTGCTTTTTCCGTGTTTTCTTCACGTGTTCTTCCGACCCGAGTGGCTTGCGTTCGGGCAGAAGAACGAACTTTACGTCTTTTGAAACGCAGTTAAGGAAACGAGGGTCTTAAACTTCAGCCATAAACATTTCGGGGTTTTGCCTGTACATCTTCAAAGGGATAACAGAATAAAAACGTGCTTGCTGAAGGTGGTCGTCATGTTCCTCCTACGAATAATTTCATTTTTGATGACAATGTGTGCTAATATAAGACTGTGTACCAATATGTACACTCTTCATAAGGAAAACAAACTTCAGTTTTATAGCCAGATCATTAGCATGCACATACTCTTCCTCGGGCCATAACATGGCACCCCTGGAGCAGAGAGAGGGTCCGGCAGTGGGAGCATCGTGGTGCTGGGGTTGGAACTCATAACCTTTTGATCGATTTATTTATTTATTTATTTATTTAAAATTGCTGAGCTACTGTTGTCTTTATGTAAACTCTAGCGCAGTGGTCAGCAACGATCGACCTTCCCGAGGGTTTCATCTCCAACCAAAATCTAACACGCTTGTTTTAGCTTAAGGTGCAGATTAGACGGTCAGGTGGCTGGTTGGCGCTTAAAAAAGGAAGGTAGATCTCCACGAACAGAGTTCCATCACCACCAACATCAACAACCAGGCCACGGTTAAAGTCACAGATATTAATGAGTCTTTATTAATCACATATACATTACAGTCTTCAGGAAAGTTGTCAGGAAGTCGGGGTCAGAGCGCAGGGTCAGCCATGATACAGCGCCCCCTGGAGCAGAGAGGGTTAAGGGCCTTGCTCAAGGGCCCAACAGTGGCATCTTGGCAGTGCTGGGACTTGAAGCACCTTCTGATCAGTAACCCAGAGCCTTAACGGCCAGGCCACCCCTGTCCCATATTGTGTAGTTACTGTGATTGTAGTATTTGAAGATTGGGTTAAGGATGAACAGGAAGCTCTATGATAGTAACTAATGTCTGTTTAAATAATGCTCTTTGTCATTAAAGAGCTGCCCACACCGTGGCGTCATTTCCTCATTTCCTCATTTCCCCGTCCCCTCACCACTCACTCGCCTGGGCCTCCTGGAACGTCCATATTGAAGGACTCACTGTTATTACGTGGGGGCGTGGCCTGTGCGTCTCCTACGTATTTTACGTAACGCAGAAAAAAAAAAAAAAAACCCCTTTACGTAAGTCCTGGAGCCGCGCGAGGACTCCAGCGGCAAGCCGCCGCTTTTTCACGCGCGTTGATTATTAAACAATAAAGACGAGGAAAAAATCTCCCACTCGCGCGCTCTCTCTCTCGGTTTACGCACGGTGCTTTGATTTATCATGTAGAACCGCGGCGTGTTTCTTTTTTAAAACATTTTCTCCCTTTTTATTTAATTTGTCTTTTTTTGTTGTTGCTCGCGCGCTCTCGTGCGGCGTCCCATTGATTAAAGTCGTGCTTTTGTGGCGCGCGGAAGTTCTCCCGACTTCTATAAATAACTCCACAGGAGCGAGGAGATCGGCGGAGGAGACCACCGTCATGAGGTAAGGAGAAAGCAGACGCTGTCAGGGGGAAGGTTGAGCTGGATCTGTAGGCTTGGAGCTGGAGGAACCCTCTGAGATTCAGCTCTGGTCAGACAGACAGACAGACAGACAGACAGATAGATGATGATGATGATGATGATGAAGCGACATGAACGTGTCCAGCATGCGCTTTTATCTGTGCAGTCCTGTTGATCGTGTTGCTACGGTAACCACGCCGATATTTTATACACACACACACACACACACACACACACACACACAACCTGTTCACTTCATTCTGTTCTGAATAACACCGAGTAGAAACATGCTTATTTTGTGGACTGATTGGTGTGAATCTGCATCTGTAGCCATCAGTTTGTTGCTTTGCCTTTTCATTATTATTTTAAATGGAGGCGTTTTTAGGCTCCAACATGTTTCAGGTCCCATACAGTGGAACAAAAGGCTAGCACCAAGAGCTCTGTGTTAATACGAGAACATCACTTCCAAGTCCGGTCTTCATACAGGACCGAGGCTTTCGCCATGGATCGGACCCCGGCGACCGGGTGGGATTCGGACCCCGGCGAACGGGTGGGATAAGGACCCACACGACTGTCACTAACGAAACGAGGAGAGGTGTTAATGTAGCTTTGCTCTTGAAGACCAGTCTGATCAATCTGAACCAAGAGCGAAGATTAAAGGTTACGCTCTTCAATAACGCCCCTCTCAACTCGATCTAGTCCTAGTCCCAAAGATGGTTCTCACAGTGTTCACGGAGGTCCAGCTCCATCAGTGTGTATTAACCATGGAAAGAATTCAATAATAAGGAAACTATTTTGGCCAGCAGTAAGACCTTTGTGTAGTACTGTTGGAGATGCAGCTCAATGTGGAAAGGACTTGCACAACTTTGGTGGTGGTGGGGTTTTTTTTTTTTCCCCTCAGGCATTTGGTTTCAAACTATAAGGACACAAAAACACACCAGATGGAATAACAGAAAGACGTTCTTTCCACTTCCGACTGTATACTGATCTTTTTTTTTAATAGCAGCAGCTCATCTTATCTGTGGCTTTTTATTTGAACCCGAGGCTCTTTATGGTGTAGATCTTTTATGGTGTAGATCTTTTATGGTGTAGATCTTTATGGTGTAGATCTTTTATGGTGTAGATCTTTTATGGTGTAGATCTTTTATGGTGTAGATCTTTTATGGTGTAGATCTTTTATGGTGTAGATCTTTTCTGGTGTAGATCTTTATGGTGTAGATCTTTATGGTGTAGATCTTTTATGGTGTAGATCTTTTATGGTGTAGATCTTTATGGTGTAGATCTTTATGGTGTAGATCTTTTATGGTGTAGATCTTTATGGTGTAGATCTTTTCTGGTATTGGCGTTCCTTGTGCTGTTCTTTCACCAGGAATAAACTGAGCAGGGGGCCGGCGCAGATTTGCGTGTTCTTGTTTGGCTTCAGAGTTTCGTGTTTGACTCCTCATATATCTGAGGACGTGCAAAAAAACCCCAAAAACGTTGGATTTGGCTTTCTCAGAAAGACTTTAGTGGTGATTGCAGTCTTTGCGTCGGTGGGAAACAAGATCCGTGTAGGTAAGATTGGTATTCCTTGGCTGAGAAATGTAGGATAATATTTTCTTCCTGTGATGTTGGACCACGTTGATTCATTTTTGTCTCTTCTCTTGGTAATAGAACTCTATATTCCATGGTAACCCCACCCTTCCACCTACACACACACACACACACACACACAAGCCACTATACACAAGAGACAGCTGAACACTGAACGATTTGTGAAGCATGAACACGAGGCAACTCGTCCGCTGTTGTACTGATCCGAGAGTTGTGTAAAAACAAACGACGGACTTTCCCGTGGCGCAGTTTCTACATACTTGTCGCTACTGACGCATTTTGTTATTGACAATTTTAGGTGAAATTCTTCCAAGAACAGTGTTCGTGTCTGTAACCTGTTAAAAGGCTTACTAATTCCCCAAATCTATGAGTCTGCATTGATAATGGAGCTGGACGAGACAGATCAGCTGGACGAGACACAACCAGACCTGATTACTGCAAACCCTGTTCAATCACATCTACACTTAAATAGAACTTTATAAGCAACATGAAGTTGGTTAAAAGATCTTACCCAGTAACACACTATGCCAAAGCTGAAAGAGATTCCAGAAAAGGTGACTGAAGTACATCAGTCTGGGAAGGGTTACAAAGCTATTTCAAAGGTTCTGGGACTCCAAAGAACCACAGTGAGAGCCGTTATCTCCAAATGGAAAAACTCAGCACAGTAGTGAACCTTCCCAGAAGTGTCCGACCTTCTGAAATTCCTCCAAGAGCACAGCAAAACACACCTTGATGATCCTCAAACCTTTTGGGAGAATGTTCTGTGGACTGATGAGGTGAAAGTGGAACGGTTTGGAAGACAGGGTCCTGTTACATCTGGAATAAACCAAACACCGAATTACACAAAAAGATCATCATACCTACGGTCAAGCATGGTGGAGGCAGTGTGATGGTGTGGGGATGCTCTGCTGCTTCAGGGTCTGGGCAACTTGCAGTAATTGAGGGAAACATGAATTCTGCTCTCTAGCAGAAAATCCTAAAGGAGAATGTCCGGTCTTCAGTCTGTAAGTTGAAACTCGAGCGTGACTGGATTAGACAACGATCCGAAGTGTAGGAGTAAGTCCTAGTCCTAGAAGTACGTGGAAGACTGATCTCAGTTATCAGAAGCGTTTGGTTGCACAGCCAGATTTTAAGTTTAAGGGGGCAATTAGATTTTACACGGGTGATGGTTGATGAATCACTTTTTTTTTTGCTTCAACATAAATCATTAAATAAAATCGGTATGGTTTGTTACTCGGGTCGCCTTTGTTTTATGTTGTATTCCGTTTGAAGCTTCTCTGCCAGAAGAAATCAGGACTCTCACAGCACTGCGTCCTTCAGAGAGCGCGGAGAACGAGTGATGACTGACTGAAAAGATTCACCACAGTCTTAAGCATAATAACTTTAACTTTCAAACTTTTATATTCAAATTTTCAACCTCATGGCTGAGTCTTGAACACTGTACACGTGTGTTAAATCTTTTAGGTTTTGCTTCAACCTCCAGCTGTTTCCTTTTACTAACACTTACTTTGCCAGCCTTTTGTTGACCCCCCCCCCCCACACACACACCCAAACTGTTTTTGAGACAGTGTAGTGCCCATCGAATTCAGTGACCCTATTTTATGCTCTCGTGAATGTGTTTTTTTTAGATTTGCAAAATCGTTGCGTTCTGTTTTTATTTACACTGGTTTACGGTTTCCACAGCGTCCCAACTTTTTTGGAGTTGTAGTTGTAGGTTTTCAGCGGACACAGCTCTGCGTTCTTTGGATTTGTCGCTGCTGTTTGTCTGAAAGAAAGCCTGGACGGATACCGCACGGAACATTTCTTTAGCTCTGTGGTTAGTTGTTAGGCCCATGTTTATTTTCTTTTGCCTGGTTGGGGTTGGCTTATTTATTTATTTATTTATTTATTTATTTATTTATTTATTGAACTCTAAAGCTCATTTAAAAAGTAATGGTCAGGGAGATGCCTTCATGTAAGGACGAGTG